>NC_079165.1:20150573-20240573 GCF_947568905.1 Ostrea edulis | reverse complement strand
AAGTCTTTCGTTGTATTTCGTAGATCAATAATAGCTTATCAAAAGCTCATAAACAAATATGTACTGCATACACCCCAAACTATTACATGCGTATTTCAATTTCATGATGATCGACAAAATTATGGCTATCTGTACCCTACTAGGCCTAATACACGAAATGTCGACTATTGGTAAACAAAGGTAAACAACAATAAACCGGAAGTAACCCTGTGGAACATTTTTGAAGCGGCGTGACTAAACACAGAATAGACACTGTGTTCCGGAGGAACTCGAAACACGGCTATTGAAATAGAATAAGACATATTATACACGTAATCACACCAACAGATACATGAACATTTAATAGGAATCGAAATGATGAGTTGAGTTTTATTTGTGTGCGAGAAATAAAAGTGAGATTTGTGTACACCAGTTTTTTGTGAATCTAATTTGGTGCGTGCCGGTTATTTTGTTTATGTGTATCCAGTGGCTCGCTCCGAGTCGTCAGGTTATAAATGAAAGTTGACTTACAGAACATGTGCTTTATCCCTAAAACATCTTCATGTATGATAATGTAGAAAATTGTCTTGAGAATTATAGGTAATTCCATTGTACATGGGTTTGGTTTTTTTTTCACAGGTTACTGTGTCATTATTAGCAACAAAATATTCCATGGAAAGTCTGATCTTAAAGAAAGAGTAGGGACAGGTGTAGATGAAGGCAAGTTCTACTCTCCCAGTCACAGTAATGTAAACATTTCCTCCATATTGGATGACCTACACTTGAGTAATTTACATTGCAAATGAAATGTTCTACAACTAAGTATTTTGGTGACAAGCAAGTATGATTGAAACTACTTTCTTTGTTTGAACAATATGATTTTATCTGACAAAACAGTTTGATTTACCATTCAATGTATTTCATTTTTGAATAGACAAATTGGAAAATACTTTTGGATCCCACCTGAATTTCATAGTTAAGACATATAGGAACTGTACAAGTGATGAAATTATGGAAGTCTGCCGGAAGTATTCCGGAAAAGATCATGGGAATTTTGACAGCATAGTATTCTGTATCCTGTCTCATGGAACCACGGGGGCTGTATATGGCTCCGACTGTCGTAGTGTTTACATCCGAGACATAACGTCCTGTTTCACTGCCTCTCAATGTCAGTCCCTGGCTAGTAAACCAAAGCTGTTCTTTTTCCAGGCATGTCAAGGGCTTGTTCACCAGTCAGGTAAGAGTACAATAATAATAAAGTTATTTTGGAAAGAAGATTTTGATGAAAAATGGGGTTTTCTCCCTTATGCTTCAACTGCGACATCCAAATAAAATATCTTTAAAACTCAGTTTACGTCTTATGACAAGTTCTAAATTGTAAAACATTCCTCTTTTCTGGAAAATATAGTACTATGATTCATGGATTGTACAACTATTGTACTCAGACTGTACTCAGTACACACAACTTGATGACAAACTACCCGAATTTTATTGAAGGCTTAAATAACATGGGAACCACAAGAAATGTCAATTCGGGTCTACAGACAGACACGCTCTATGAATCTCCAAGACCTCAAGAACCTCCAAATGAGGAGACCACCTCTCCACCTCCCAACATGATCCCTGATGAGTCGGACTTTCTGTTAGGGTATGCCACTGTCCCGGGTTACGTATCCTACAGAAGCAGATCTACTGGATCCTTCTATATCAAAACACTGGTAGAGAAATTAAAGAAATATACACTCGGTCCAAGGTATGTTATCTGGAAAACAAAACAGTTGTCTGAAAAGTGTCCGAGTGCTATATATGATGAGGGCTCTCTTTGCCCACCAAAATTTACATTCATGCTTTTGCTTCAAAATTAAGTGTATCTTGTGCAAGAATGCCGATGCAACTCAGTTGTCATTAAACTGGAATTTTGATGTGATAAGCATTGTTTTAAACATTTCACCTTATTTTAATGATTTCTTTCATCATCTCCGTTTGGAAGTGGGTGTTGCCCTTCATTTGAACAAATTTAAGTCCCCTTTTCCCCAAGGATATATACTCTGTGGCAAGCTTCGTTAAAATAGAAAAGACAGCTAGGTGAAGTCAGACAACTGAACAAATGTTAAAATGGAGAAGATACGGTGACAGCTAGGTAGACAGACAAACGACTGAACAAATGCAATCAGTAAAGCTCCTTTAGATTATTTGAGGTAAAAGGGAGGTAAAGAGTGGAATATAAAGGAGGGGGAAACTGGCGATACAGAAAGTAGAATCTTACTCTAGAGCCAGTTTTCTGTGGGGGAAATCCTACTCTAGAGCCAGTTTTCTGTGGGGGAAATCCTACTCTAGAGCCAGTTTTTCTGTGGGGGAAATCTTACTCAAGAACCAGTTTTCTGAGGGGGAAATCATACTCTAGAGCCAGTTTTCCGTGTACATTTAATTAGTTCATTTAAGAGGGACATATGTAAAAGTTTATGTATCAACAAGATGCCACACTTTGAGACATTCTGTTTTATTCATTTCCCTTCTTTCTGTAATTATACCCCCCGCAACAAGTTGTGGGGGGGTATACTGGAATCGGGTTGTCCGTCTGTCTGTCCGTCCGTCCGTCCGTCCGTAGACGCAATGGTTTCCGGGCTCTAAAGCGTTATCCTTTCCACCTACAGTCACCATATCATACATATGGACTACCCATGGGATGAAGATGTTCCCTATCGATTTTGGGGTCAAAAGGTCAAAGGTCAAGCGCACTGGACATCTAAGTAGCAATATGGTTTCCGGGCTCCTTTCCACCTAGTCACCATATCATACATATGGACTACCCATGGGATGAAGATGTTCCCTATCGATTTTGGGGTCAAAGGTCAAGCACACTGGACATCGAAGTAGCAATATGGTTTCCGGGCTCTAAAGCGTTATTCTTTCCACCTACAGTCACCATATCATACATATGGACTACCCATGGGATGAAGATGTTCCCTATCAATTTTGGGGTCAAAAGGTCAAAGGTCATGCGCACTGGACATCAAAGTAGCAATATGTTTCGGTTTGTCATGCCATTTGTTTTTTACACTCAGAAAAGAGGTAGTTTATACCTATTACCAACACCCTTTGGGAGATTGGGGTAAGCGGGGGGTATTCTTAGTGAGCATTGCTCACAGTACCTCTTGTCTTTTTATTGAACATTTTAGGTTGTTGCCTGAAACACCTGTTGGTCATTGTACATCATGTATTATTAACTTTAGAACAGTTTCCCTTCCCAGAAACTGCATTACAAATTTGCTGTAAACATATGGGGGGGGGGGGTAATGGGGAAAAAAATGATGAATCTAGTGGTCTCTATCCCTTTTTTGGACCCATGGGGTAAGGCTGAAATCTCAAAAAATAGTTCAACCTTTAAAAATCTACTCTACTGCAAGGCATCATGCATAAAATCTTGATGCATAATTATAATGAGCATACATGTAAAAGCTCTACCAAATTCATAAAGTTTGTGGCCCCAGGGTTTGGAGTTCAAGCAAAAGGTAACAGTTATATGTCACTGAATCATATATCAAAAATTCACTTTATTGATGTTTGGTTTTCAGGAGTCATGATCTGGTGTCCATTTTAACTGAAGTCAATAATGCCGTGAGTGAACTCCACTACAGTGACAGCCAGGGGGCGCTGTATAAGCAGGTCCCAGCACCTCAGTTTACACTGCGCAGGAAAGTCCATTTTGACAAATGCTAGATTCTAAAAACGGAATATAAAATGGCCGTAATAATTCTGGCTTCTCTGTTTTGAAGTCTGTGACTTTCTCTCTGGATTTTTAACAACACTTACGAAATGTTTCAAGGCTGTGAGAAAAACTGTGTCAAATTTTGTACATACATGTGTATATCTTTCTATACAAAATACTGGTTTTATGAATGTGAAATTTTTAGAATTTAATTAAATTTGACCAAGTATAATGAAATTTATATGAAAATGTTTATTCTTATATCATTCATGGGAGAAAGATTTTCTTTTAAAAGAAACTTGAATACGATAATATGACTTACTTGATATGGAAGTCCGTCACAATTCAATTTCCTAGAAGTCTTTCTTTGGGTCAGCTCATTGGGTTAAAACATTGGCAACCCAAGCCTTACTGGATCATGGTTCTTAACCTCAGAGGACATGTTAAATCAAATTGTCACCAGCTTCAAAACTCAAGAGTTAGACCACGTAGTGTGTACACAGAACAAATTATATGATATTGATAGTTTTTTGTCTCCAACCAGTGGAGCCAAAGCGGACTTAAGGTTGGCACTGTCTGGCCATCTATCAGTCCAGCAAATTAGTTTCCTCACTTTTTGTTGTGCTTGCAGATATTCGATATTTGGTACATTGCTTTACCATGACAAGTTACAATTATATTGCTCGGGTTCGAATTTACTATTATAGAGTATTCTTATGGTAAATTCGAACCCAAGCCATATAATTGCCTGTACGTCAGAGTTAAAGCTTTTTGATAAGATATTACAGCTTGTGAGGATAATTTGTGTAGTAGGCGGTGACACTATTTTTCTCAAGAATTATTTATTATATACAGTATGAATATTTACAAAAGTGTAAGTCTTAAAGCAGTTACCCATACATTTAGTGTCATTATTATACCCCCCACAACAAGTTGTGGGGGGGGGGGGGGGGGGGGGTATACTGGAATCGGGTTGTCCGTCTGTCTGTCCGTCCATCTGTAGACGCAATGGTTTCCGGGCTCTAAAGCATTATCCTTTCCACCAACCGTCACCATATCATAGATATGGACTACCCATGGGATGAAGATGTTCCCTATCGATTTTAGGGTCAAAAGGTCAAGTGCACTGGGCATTGAAGTAGGAATATGGTTTCCGGGCTCTAAAGCGTTATCCTTTCCACCTACAGTCACCATATCATACATATGGACTACCCATGGGATGAAGATGTTCCCTATCGATTTTAGGGTCAAAAGGTCAAAGGTCAAGTGCACTGGACATTGAAGTAGCAATATGGTTTCCGGGCTCTAAAGCGTTATCCTTTCCACCTACAGTCACCATATCATACATATGGACTACCCATGGGATGAAGATGTTCCCTATCGATTTTAGGGTCAAAAGGTCAAAGGTCAAGTGCACTGGACATTGAAGTAGCAATATGGTTTCCGGGCTCTAAAGCGTTATCCTTTCCACCTACAGTCACCATATCATACATATGGACTACCCATGGGATGAAGATGTTCCCTATCGATTTTGGGGTCAAAGGTCAAGTGCATTGGACATCGAAGTAGCAATACGGTTTAACAAATCTTAGATCCGCCGCTGAATAGTGTTTTCAAAAAATAGTCGAAAACATTCTAATCAAAACTGGATATTTTAATGCCATTGTGGGGTTGTTGTTTAATGAGGTTACATGGGTGACTTGTTGCTATCAGTGCAGTTAACTTTTGAATATTTTTCACTTCTCAGATACTGCAGCACCAATTTTCACCAAAATTGCTGTGAAACATCTTCTGGGACAAAAATTGTGAATTTATGGTTCATACTCTATAGTTGCCATAGGGGTTACTAAGGCTGGAAACCTAAAAAAATAGTACAATCTTTGAATATATTTCTTACTCCCGGGCATCTGGTATAAAAACCGGATGCATAGTTATACTGAACATGAAAGCATATACCAAAATTTTGAAACTCACAGCTCCTGGGTTTGGGTTCCATTTTCCACATGGTATTATATTGAACACATGAAAATGCATTAAATGTTTAAATATCTTCCTTACTTCTTAACATTTTGGAAACAAAGTTACTAGGTGCATAGTTATATTTGGCCTGCAGGTCTCCATTGAATTTGTGAAATGCATGCCTCATGAGTTTGTACTCCAGGACAGGGCTATGCAGATCACAAGTGCAAAGGCATTAAATGTTTAAAAATCTTCTCTATACCTGAACCTCTAGGAAACAAACTATAGGCATAGTTAAATTGAGCAAAGAGGCCTCTACCAAAATTGTGAAATTCATGGACTATGGGTTAATGGTTAAAGCTTCAGAACAAAATGATAAAAACATGCATCATTGACAATGTGATTATTTAAAACTGTGACAATTATCTTCTTTAATCCAGAAAATCAAGAATTGGGTGTATAGTGGTATGAGCATGGAGGCCTCCTCCAGTGTTGATAATCGTGGTCCCTGAACCAGGGGCGTGTCAACAGAATCCAAGGAAGAAGATTATTACATTGTGAAAATGCATTTGATAATGTCTTCTTCCCCAACTCTGAACATTTAGCACACAAACTGGGCGCTTAGTTATAATTAGATAGAATGGGGGCCTGTGCTAGAATTGAGAAATTCATAACGGCCCCCTGCATAAGTGGTTTGTCCTGTCCTGGATGGGAATCTATGGCTAATTAACTAAAATGCATAAATGTTCAAACATACTCTTGTGTGTGACCAAAAGATGTGTCATGAACCAAAACCAAGGTTAATATCATTTTTGATAAAAAGAAGTTTTAAACTTGTATCTGACTGATATTCTATTATGTACAAGCTGTTGTTTGATATTTACAAATAAATTCTGGTTAAACTAAATGAAAAAAATTGTTTGGGCCAAACCTTAGTAATTGAGAGATATCTGCAGCTCCTACTTGGCAGAAAAGTTGATTATGACCAGAATCAGAAGAAGCAAACATCTCTTGTTAATCATAAGGACGTCCAGCTCTGAGTGGTAAAGATGCACACTTGTACCATTTACACATAACAACTTAATCTCTTGTTTTGTAATAATCAGGTGACTGCTATGGCACGTGAACCTCTTGTTGAAAGATGTATGTATGAGCAAATCAAACTACAAAGCTAAAATTTAACTGGCAATAGTAACTCTAGAAAACAAAGTGGCTTGGAAGTTTCATGTTGTGCTCATCAGAAAAAAAAAATGTTCTTTTCTCTGAGACTTCCAACATGTGTGCATAGTCATAAAGAGTTTGAAGGCCTCTACCTTATTGATAAAATTCAGGGGTTCTGGTGTAGGGCGCAACTCTGATTTTTATAGTGAAAATGCAGTATTTATTTAAAATTCCTGAACATCCAACAACCAAACTGAGTAAATTATAATGAAGTGAGAAACCTCTAGCAAATTTAACAAGTCATGTCTCGTAGATCATGGGATTTAGAATGGGACACTGGCTCTTGAGTGAAAGTGCAATATTACTTTGATATTCTTCTCAAATCCTGGACACCCCCCACCCCCCAAATAACAACTATACTAAATGCATACAAATAATTAGTAGGGATGCATTTACAAATTTGAAAGCCATATACCCCAGAATCATGAGGCTGGGGCTTGACTATATGGATCATATGGTGGAAAAGCATTATAAATCTTTAAAAATCTTCTTTACACTCCTGAACATATAGTACATGTAGATAGAAAGGATGCTTGGTTATGATGACAGCTAAAGTTTTCTGTAAAAATTGTTAAATTCCTTTATCTGGATAGAGCTATGTGGATGATATTGTGAAAATGTAAAATATCTCGAAAAGGGCTTTAACATCTTCCAAAGAAACTGGGTGCATACATGTAGTAATAGCCCCTTCAATCAAGGTTTATGTGGTATATACAAATCATTATGGGTGTCTACCTGCCCAATTTTCTGTTCATCCATCTTACTTTGTTTCCAAATCACAACTTTGTACTGGAGAGACAGAAGCTTGGCATATCAACCATTACCATAACCAGATAATGTATCGGGGTTCTAAATCAAGATCATTTGGCCAATGTCAAGTTCATTAATAAAAAGAATTTAGAATTCAGAGTTGACAAAAAATCGTTTTAAAAAACCCAGACATTTATGTCCTGTATATTAGGGATAATTTAGAAAATCTACCAGACAAGTTAACAAAGAGGCCCAAGAGCCACATCACTCACCTGAGTCACCGTGGCCCTGTCATCGTTTAGCTGTTGTGATTTTTAAAAGATTTTTTATCAATCTTTATTCCCATGAAAATTGTTGACCCCATATTGTGGCCCCAAAGGATCACACCATGACTGAAAATAATTCGCATAACACAGAGATGCCTCAACACCAACATCACTGACATGATCTTGCTGTTCTGGATAATACCAAGGTCATAGATCATGGTATGATATGAGAGACTTGCCATAAGAAATCTATATACAAAATATGAAAGGTCTTATCTTAAATAGTTCAGGAGATATTGAATGGGACAGATTTTTATTTAAATTAATTCCACCCTCCTGTGATGTCATCAGATTTTGCAAAATCAATGATTTATTTAGATTTATGCATGATAGGAACATGAATATTGTTAGAGTCTTTTCCAATAGGTATTGTAAAAAATCTTGTTAATAATAAACTATTTCAAAAGTCTAAGTTATAGATGAATAATCAATGATACGTTTTAAAATATTGAATCCAAGGGCAATAACTCTGTTTTTATTGATTTCTTTATCAAGTCTATCATGCAATAGATTTGCTTTATTTTTTACAGACATTTTGTATATTTTTGTGAAGATGCAGTGTCATGAAATTGTTATTAATGCTATTATATCGTCATAACCAGTTTGTATGAAATTTTAAAACGCTGTTTAAGGAAAATTGCAATTTTCTGACTGTGATATATGATTCTGTTAATGTGTGTCTCGCATCTTTAAAAAGTGTGATGACCTATGTATTTTATTTAATAATTTGTTAGTTTTAACTCTAATGAATGGAAATAAACAAACTTTTTAAACTTGTATCAGATAAAACTGCGAGTATGGAGTTACCTTAAAGTAGGTGAAACTTCCAGGTGTCAAAGTTCACAAGGTTAAAAACAAAGTATAACAAGGTCTTGTCATAAAGAATATGCATACAAAGTATGAAGCTCTACCTTAGATAGTTCAAGAGATATTGATTAGGTCAGGGTGGGTTTTTTTTAAGTCCACAAGATTAAACACGATTGTATCGCAAGATTTTGTCATAAAGACTATATATACACAATATGAAAGTCCTAGATTGAATAGTTCTTTGGATATTTAACGGGTTACGTTTTCATAAAAGTATATCAAATTCCAAGGTCACGAGTTCATAGAACAAAGTGAAAAATCATGCCATAAGAAATCTAGATACAAAATATGAAAGATCTATCCTTAAATAGTTCCAGAGATATTGAATAGGTCGGAGAATTAAAAAGTAGGTCAACTTTAAGGTCAAGATCACAAGGTCAAACTTCACGAAATAATGAGGTCTTGCCATAAAGAATCTATATTCAAAATGTGAAAGCCCTTCCTTAAATAGTTCAGGAGATATTGAATAGGTCAGGTTGGTTTTTTTTTTAATGTAGGTCAAAAGATCGAACACCATTGTATCACAAGGTCTTGACATTAACAATTTATATACAAAATATGAAAGCCTTACCTAAAACAGTTCCGGATATATTTAATTGATTATGTTTTCTTAAAAGTAGGTATTAGGTTCAAGGTTACAAGGTCAACATTTTCCCTATATATTCGCATGTAAAACTTTGATCCCCATTTGTGGCCCCACACTACTCCTGGGGGCCATGATTTAACAAACTTGAATCTCCACTAAGTCAGGAAGCTATCATTTAAATTTTAACTTGTGGACCATTGGTTCTTGAAAAGATTTCTAAAGATGCTTCCTATATATTCGTATGTAAAACTTTGATCCCCTATTGTGGCCCCACCCTACTTCAGGAAGCTTTCATGTAAATTTCAACTTTTCTGGCCCGGTGGTTGTTGAAAAGACTTTTAAGTGACCCTCACCCTATTTTTTTTCCTTTTTGAGATTATCTCCCCGTGGTAGAGGACATGACCCTTCATTTGAACAAACTTGAATCCCCTTCACCCATGGATGATTTGTACCAAGTTTGATTGAAATTGACCCTGTTGTTTTGGACATACAGACGGACAGACCACAGACAAAAGGTGACCAGAAAAGCTCACTTGAGCTTTAAACTTAGTTGACTAAAACATTTATCATACAGACATGAAAATAAAAACTGAGAATATGTTTCAACTTCTTTTATTTTCAAAGAGTGTCTGACAGTTCAAAACATTAACTTGTTTTAAACAGCTCTCTATATTTTGACCACAAACGATTAAAGTTTCTTAAAAATTTGCTGTAGTTTGATTCTCATCCCATTTTACTCGCAGGTGCTTGTGGATATGATCATATACACTGTACCCCTGAACACATGTAACTACGAGGGCTGTTCGATATGTAATGTGTATTGTACGATATCTCAAAAGCATTCGACTCAAATAGTGAAATGAACATTACATGCCTTCAAAGTATTCTCCGCGGTTTGAAATACATAATTTCAATCTCTGAATCCATTTCTGAAATGCGTCACGGTACGCTGATTTAGGTAGACCTCTGAGGCACTGACTGATGGCTGAGCCAAGGGCTTTTTGGGGCTTGTAACGACGACCAGATAAGAACTTTTTTTAAGTTTTGGAAAAAGGAAAAAGTCGCATGGGGCTAGATCTGGAGAGTATGTTGGGTGTGGCAAGACGGTAACCTTCTCCGACTTCAAAAATTGCTTCACAAGCTCAGATGCATGTGATGGAGCATTATCATGAAGTAGACGAACATGTCTAAATCCTGACACAGGACGTAATTTATGATAATATTTCTTGAGCTTTTTGAGTATAACATCTCCGCAATACCAATCTGTAACACTTTTGCCCTTCTGCACCGGGATTTGTACAGCTATACCATCACATGAGAAGAATATGCAATAAAGAACCTTCTTTGTGCTTATGGTTCTTTTGGCAACTACAGGCCTTCTACCGTGTTTAATTAGCCATATTTTGTTTCCAATTTTTCTTACTGGTTCGAAATAGTGAACCCATGTTTCGTCACCAGTCACAGTGTTTGCAAATTGTCTTTGATTGAATTTGGGAAACATTGAGAGCAATTGCTTAGCGGTTGGTACTCGTACCCGTTTTTGGTCATCTGTCAATATATGCGGTATCCATCTGGCAGAAATCTTTCGTACTTTCAAAACACGCTTCAGAATGAAATGCACCCGCGATATGTCAACAGCTTTGGTAATATCACGAATCGTGTATCTGCCATCACTCAATTATTTCCCTGACTTTTGAGACATCTGCCATGCCTGTTACAGTCACATGTCAGCCAAATTTTGCTGCATCTTTGACGGACTCTGTACCAGTCAGAAATTTCTACCTTATCAGACCCATAAACTTCCCCCAATTCAGTAAAAGTCTGCATTACCGAATGACCCAGTTATGTGCGAACTTTTATATAAGCTCTAATTATTTCAATATTCTTAACCCGTTTCCCAACCATTTTTTACAACGAAATGGCTATAAGTTTAAAACTATGTGGAGCTGAAGACTCGTGTTTATACCGTTGGAAAGGTATTGAATAGAGCTATTCAAGAGTATCATCATCCACGAAATCGTGCAAAGCGTTATCGCGCTGTGGTACCATACACAATACATATCGTAAAACCCTCGTATTTTCATTAATTTCTCATTTTACTATGCATATGCACCATTAAACGTATTTACCATTTTAGCACTTTTGATATATCTTCAAAATAGACAACAAACAGTGGCGGATTTAAGGTAAATCGGGGTATCTTGTTTAGAAAAATGTACTAAACGACAAAAAAAAAAAAAAAAAAAAAAAAAAAAAAAAAATCAGCAATTTCTTCCACTCCCGGTGAAATAAATGACAAAATCTTTTAATTTCTTGTATTACTTTATTGGGAGAACTTAATTTTGTTCCAAAAACCCTTAAAATTTGCGTAATTTTATTAATTTCACCTTATTAGAAATGATAGAAAATAGTACAAATTACTAAATAGGAGACATATGTCAAGCCCTATAAAATCTGTAAAATCCCGGAGCCTCAAGGCGGCCCCCAGACCCCCTGCCTAATAAAGTGGCGCCCCCGTAACTGCAATTCCTGGATCCGCCCCTGACAAGGTCCGAAAATGAAAGTAGATTACCCCCCCCCCCCCGAAAACTTGACACAGTGCTAATAAAGACGCGTGTTATGTGATGTAATTGTTTAGTCACTCAACCTTGGAATAAATTTTCTTCAAACTACACAAAATGATATTGATTTTTCATAAAACTGACGAAAATCGGAGCCTATCACTACGGAAGTGATCTATAAATATTTTTTTGTAAACCAAGGGGGAGGGGGATATGCGATCATGTTGACAAGCACCTGTGGTTATGCTTTCAACTTCTTTTTTTTTTTTTTTTTTTTTTTGAGTGACAATTGTTCAAACATTTGATAGGCCACATAATCGGAAGTAGGATATTGAAACTACACGCACGAAGTGGGCTTACAATTTCTGGGAAAACATGCTCGTGGTATAATTTCTGTTTGCATAAAGTCAATAAACAACGCAGATATGATCTTTCTTTATCATTTGTCTGTTCATATCTACCGGGGTAATGGACAATATGTGAGATGAAGTTTTACCGAATTTACCGGAGATTTCCGGTAGTCCGCCATCTTTCGCCAACCCTGAGAATTAAAAAAAAAACCCACAACAACCAACCTCCACTGTTGCAGCCTTTTTAGTGTCGTGTGTGGATCACAATTTGTCACATCTACAGCTGGTGAGGTTTCTATTAGCTGCACAATTCTAGATCACTCAGGGAAATCCAAAGTTTTCCCGGAGAGCTACAGTTCTGCAGCTACCTTCCTACATGTACATATGACAAATTTTCGAAAGGGGCGTCAAGCAACGTACAATCAAAGCTTGCTTATGACTAGACATGTTAACACCTCGCAGCAGTCGGGGTAACTAATTAACTTTGTCTTTGATTAGACGTAGTGTGGCCCTGATGAGGTTCTGATTCTTTATTTCCGTGAACCACAGGCTCATTACATACACAGAAATACAATTATTGATATACATACTTGTACACAAAAAAACAAAACAAAAAAACCCGACATAGTGGAAAGTGAGTAGACAACATTGTTACAACGACAGGACATTTTTAAATAAAGTGTGTGTTACAAGAAATGAACGTCGCACTAAAGACATTTTGCTCTCAAAGCCTGGGAGATGCAATCCCTGCACCAGCGACAGGCAACTTTTCTGATATAAGATTTGTGTTGGGTGATACTTATGTAGATGTTAAGGCCTCTTGTTTTAATAAAATGGATGACTTCATAACAATACATATATACCTGAACATTTACGGTTCAGAAAAGTGGGTAAATTCATTGTGGTTTGAAATTAATCTACAGAAAAGGGGACGATGACGAATTTTATTTAAGTTAGAAACCTGCGTTTGCCTCAGTCACACCTGGCTTATTGTCCTTTCCATCCAATATGAACATTACCTTTAGTATGAATAACGTATCATAAAAAAAAAAATCTAACGGAAGTACGCTGTTGATGTGGGTAAAAATCAGAACTTCTATTGTCTATTGTTCCTTTAAACATCTTCACGTGTTTCGTTAACGCCTGTGTTTGTAATCTGTAAATAAATCGTGTGTTCGAATCCCGGAGGAGTTTTCGTTATTTCCTTTATGATTTAACTCTATAATTGTAATTTTTTTGTTACTTGAGGCAATTCTTTAAATTTTCAGCATCACAAAATACTACAGTAATACACCTTTCCTAGAGTTTTCATTCAAATGACAATTTTGAAAGTTGGTGTTATACATCCTTAATCAGAAAAAAAACACCTCATTGTTGTGCATGCAGCTCTTATTGTTTTGATAGTCAGCTAAGTAAGTATAGAACTTTTGAGTTGATACACACACAGCAAATCTAAATAAATATCTCTCTCTAAATCTCTCTCTCTCTCTCTCTCTCTCTCTCTTTCTCTCTCTCTCATCATTTTGAACTTATAAACGCAAAGATTTAGAATCGTAAAAAGTTAATAGGAATCAACCACTTGTGAAGAACAGGGCAAAAATTATATCGAAATAAAATAAATGTTAAAGATGGTGGCATTTAATTTGCCTTGTGAACTTAACCGTGTCTGTTTATTAACGTGTACGATTCAATTCAACAGATAGCTTTGGAGTTGGTTTTTATGGCAGTGAGAAAAATTCTTTGACTCCACAAGCGGAAAACGATCACACAACATTACACTGTGGAGTTCTGAGGGACAAAAATGCATTTGATATTATAACCCACCCTGTAATTACGCGCAAAGAGCGCTATTGCGTATTTTGTGATGCCCGTCTATATTTATAAACCTCGGAGTTGTACACAACATTAAAAAAAAAAAGCATTTGCGCAAACTTCTTTTAAGAATGTGTTCGGAAACCGAAGGAAATTTTAGCTGTGCGTGAACTTGTCGGATTTATTAATTACCCCCCAGGTCATGGGTAATAGTCGGACATCTGTTGGTCTCACCCGTTTATTCCTTTTATTGCCTTTGTTTCAGTTGTACTTGATTGCTAGAGAATGAATTTTTGTCTGGATTCCAAAAGAAGAAAGAAAATGCATAGTACCTTTTACGTATGAAAATTAACGGATTATTCTCTCCATCTCTGATGCAATTAACTCGGACTTTTAACCCGCATAAAGGGATTTCACGCGTTCGTTCATCTTGCGATATCTTAACTGCCGCTGGGTGTATATATTGTGTAGTTCTGATCTTTTTACATCGAGATATTTTGTAAAACAGAATTAAATTTGTCACCTAGTATCTGTATTATACCGACAGACGCGTGTAGGATTGATCTGATTACATTAGGCTGAGAGCTGCAGTGGAAAACCTCGCAGTAAATGCTCTCATCTTAAACATGGGACACATGAATATCATCCTGTTAACCTTTTTGGTAAGATTTTTTTCTGTATCTTTCTTTTACAATAATTTTTACTTTTTATTAGATATTTGTATGGATGTATGAGGTAACTGTTGATTTTTCCCATTTTGATGAATATGATACAAGACTTGTATTACGAAGTAAAAATCTTTGATCCACCTCTAGTGCCCACTATATTAATGTGGAGTTCTCGTTTACTGACCCATTCTACTTGTGTACTTTAACATGTGAACAGTAATGGCCGTTAAAATAAGACATTTCACATAAAAGTTTGCCTTTAATTTCCTCAGCTGTTTCATTTTCCTAAGAAGTATGCATAAACATCGTCAAACAAGAATCATTTTATGGACTATTGTACATTGGATCTGGAAGAACTCTCGAGCGGAGATATAACGTGTATTTTATGTTTGATCTGAAAATTGACGATTTCTGAATCTTCACTCATCTTTTCTTGTATTGTCATTCCTTCTAGTTTCAATATCAAAAACGTTTCTTATACAGCCTCCATTTCAAAAGTTAAAGAAAGTTGTATAACTAAGAAAAGTGGATTCTATTATGTGTTGTGTTAAACCCTAATTTTTTTGATTAGGGTACTTTTGATGATGAAAAACTATTGATAAACACACATATAAAGATAATCTATATATAGTGGTAATCGTAACGGTGCATCACCGACTCTTCAGCGCAATGACAGTCAAGCGATAGATCGACCGAACGCCGTATCTCCACTCTTTCAGCGAAAGAAAAATGTGCCGGAGCTACAAAGTAAATATTGATCAATTGTTTTGCGATCCTTCTGTGTTGTATAATTTACCTGAGCGGTTGCCTTTGATGTTAAATTAGAAACATTACACCTGGGATACCTTCACCATGCTTTCCCGATCACAGCTTTGGAAAGAAGAGCTAATGAAAGGTGATAATTATGCACACTAGACCCTTGTGATGTTTCATGTTGCGTGATGAAATATTAATTTGGACAAAAGAAGAAATTCCTCGAGAAATTAAAATTAAATGCCTATCAATAAAGTGATTTTCCTTTCCTCCGTTTTTATCAAGGTATTTTATGCGAGGAAGTTTTTTTGGATATATACTTGGGTCACCCACCCGTGGGGTCATTTAAATACGGTTAATGGTTCCCTTTGCTTTTGAATGAAAAAGTATTTTTTTTCCTCCAATGCAGCATTATTATTTTCCATCCCGAGTTCAAACGTAACTGAGGTCCCCAATACTGGTAATAGATTTTGTAGCGTAAATTACAGAGGTACTCTATACATGTATATCACTGACTTCTCAGTTCCTTCTCTGTATCCTAAAAGTATGCAATTCTTTACTTTGGTAGGTACATGTATGATAATAAAAAATGTATAGTATGAGAGGGGGAAGGAGCCCTCCTTTCTTTCCCAGAAATTTTTCTTAATCGCCAAGGAAATCATAATTGAGAATGTATGCAATAGTATCCCACCCCTTTCATACTGCTTCTTAAGAGCCTGGACAGCGCGCGTGCATGTGTGTGAGTGCGCGTGTGTGGTCAATGTAGGCAATGGCTACTCTGCATTGTAGACATTCACTAACTCACTCCAATATCATTGTATTTCACAGATTTGTATTATGGAGATCTTGTCATACGAGGATTGCACATCGAACTCGTCCAGTGATATATCTAAGTGTTGCAGCCTGTGTCCCCCAGGTCAAGGACAGGTCAAAAAATGTACAAATGAAACAGACACTAAATGCCAGCCTTGTGAAAATGGAAAATCGTTTTCGTCATCAAAATACGACACAAATCCATGTAAAAAGTGTAGAACTTGCAGAGACATGGAACGCGAACTGTCTCCGTGCAACACGACGCACGATGCCGTCTGTGGGTGCCTCCTAGACTTCTATTTTGCAGAAGAGTTAAAGAAATGCCAGCTGTGTGACTTGTGTCCGTATGGATCAGGTGCCATAGTCGCATGTAGCACAAACTCTAACTCGGTGTGTAGAAAATGTGAGAATGGAACTTTCTCCGACGTCAAGAGTGCTACCTCAACGTGCAGACCATGCTCCGTCTGTAGTCCAACCCAGTTCACAATAATGGATTGTACAGACCAGCAGGATACCATATGTCTAGGTAAGTACAGTGTACCCACAACCATTAACATGACACCGTGTGTCTAGGTAAGTATATACAGTTAACATGACACCGTGTGTCTAGGTAAGTATATACAGTTAACAGGACATCGTGTGTCTAGGTAAGTATATACAGTTAACAGAACACCGTGTGTCTAGGTAAGTATATACAGTTAACACGACATCGTGTGTCTAGGTAAGTATATACAGTTAACACGACACCGTGTGTCTAGGTAAGTATATACAGTTAACAGAACACCGTGTGTCTAGGTAAGTATATACAGTTAACAGAACACCGTGTGTCTAGGTAAGTATATACAGTTAACACGACATCGTGTGTCTAGGTAAGTATATACAGTTAACACGACACCGTGTGTCTAGGTAAGTATATACAGTTAACAGAACACCGTGTGTCTAGGTAAGTATATACAGTTAACAGGACATCGTGTGTCTAGGTAAGTATATACAGTTAACATGACACCGTGTGTCTAGGTAAGTATATACAGTTAACACGACACCGTGTGTCTAGGTAAGTATATACAGTTAACAGAACACTGTGTGTCTAGGTAAGTATATACAGTTAACAGAACACCGTGTGTCTAGGTAAGTATATACAGTTAACAGAACACCGTGTGTCTAGGTAAGTATATACAGTTAACATGACATCGTGTGTCTAGGTAAGTATATACAGTTAACATGACACCGTGTGTCTAGGTAAGTATATACAGTTAACACGACACCGTGTGTCTAGGTAAGTATATACAGTTAACAGAACACTGTGTGTCTAGGTAAGTATATACAGTTAACAGAACACCGTGTGTCTAGGTAAGTATATACAGTTAACAGAACACCGTGTGTCTAGGTAAGTATATACAGTTAACAGAACACCGTGTGTCTAGGTAAGTATATACAGTTAACAGAACACCGTGTGTCTAGGTAAGTATATACAGTTAACAGAACACTGTGTGTCTAGGTAAGTATATACAGTTAACATGACACCGTGTGTCTAGGTAAGTATATACAGTTAACATGACACTGTCATCATTCACCCCTCAGCCTATGATTCTCTGTCACACGAGGTGTTGTATGATAGCTGTTACAGCTCCTCCATTTCCCTAACCTAACTCTACAGGGCTTCAGAATATCGTACATGTTTTGTCATCTAGAATATGCTAGACTATGTACTTTCAAACTAAATGTATTTGTGTAAGCAACTGTCGATGAAGGGGTTGGGAGTTTATAAAATCAGATTTGATGGAGAAACAAAATTAGTGGGTGTATGTTAGCAAGGACAATGTGACTTATGACACTTAAGATATTTTACAGATATAAAGTTTAATATCAATCCATGTACGTAGCATTGTTTTTGAAAGTGTGTGTGTGGGGGGGGGGGGGTGGATAGGGGCAACTGGGGGAGTAAATAACTTGTCCACAATGTTTGACAAGCAAACAAAAAGAAAACATGTTAAATCGTGCGGAGGTCTTCTAAAAATCTTCCTCAAAATTTTTATGCCCAAGATTCGATTTCTTTAAAGGGGAGGGGGGGGGGGGGGGCGGTCATTCAATATACGTAGGCTCAATATTCATAACTTGAAGTTTACATTCTTTCCTTTTTCACTACTGTAAATGTTCTATATGAAAACTGCTCAATTCGGAGAACAAGAAGATATAAACTGCCAAGACTAGTGAAATATGCGTAATGTACTGGCGTTTGGAAACTCATTCTGTACAGTATGGATATGAGATACATAACAAAATAAGTATTGAAATACCAAACCTCTGAAAATTACGTATGTTTACCGACTGGTGTTTTGAATAGCGATATGATTTATATGATAAACCATGACGGCAAACCTTGTAAAACACGTCATTGTTGTCAGGGTTGTTTTTCTCAAACTGAAATCAATAACTTCAAAAGAAATCTCATCTAAAATTAATTAAAGTTGAAAGACACGGCAGCCGAATTAATCCACGAAAATCCAACCCCATTTTGTATTTCACACGTATTTGAAATTGGATATTTATATGAAATGACATCTGGTAGCTTTGTATTTGTGTCTGTGTTTGAATACCCTATTATGTATTCAATATTCTATGAAGAGACAATATTGTATAACTGATCCATTATTTATTTATAGATTCCCAGCAGATACCTAAATCAGTCAAAATTTAAAAATTTGCACACACCCCTCCCCCCTCTTTAAGGCCTAATGGATGACAAGTTTGTTTCCTCTGTTTTGACCGTCCCTGGAATTTTATCTGTAGAAACATAGTCCAAAGAGAAATTATGTAAAGCACTTCAGTGACCAACAACACGAACAATGAAAATCGTCAAATCTTTTATTTTATTTATTTATTTTTGTTTTTTGTTTTTTTGTTTTTGTTTTGCAAAACAATCTAATCTGCAAAACAAAACAAAACAAAAAACATTGCAAGTCAAAACAGTTGTAGAATAACAAAAATGATTTTTAAAATAGTACCCATTCTAGACTAGACTAGCTAAAATTACCTTCTACAAGAAACGAGTATAGTTGATCCTTCGTCCATTGGATATCTCGACTTCGTGGGTTAATTTTCAACAAATCCTTCCTATGTTATCATTATTTCCAAAGAACATGAAGATTATCTGATAAAATATATGTACATATGTATTAGAAATATTGAACCAAATTTCAGCTTTGTTACATGTAATTATTAGATATTTATTGAGAAAAATTGTGACTCCGCTTTTTTCCAAATTCGAATCCCCTTTACCCAAGGACGGTTTACGCCATAACCGGTCCCATTGATGTTTTATTTAACAGGCGGCGGACAAATTTTGATTAGAAAAGTTTATATGACCCTTCGACTCTGGGGAGCTGAAACTGACTATTACAAAAAACCGATAAGTAATTTGCACTGTTCTCCAAGTGATTAATTTAATACACATTTTAATGATATTACTTGTCCCATTGTATGAGGAGTGAACTGTGGCAGGGTCGACGACTATTGAAAGGCGAGTTGTAGTGATGTCAGGAGTATTTCCTAGGTTTGATTCCCGACGGTATATCTTATATAAGTACTTTCTCTCCTTCCTAAAAGTACTGAGTCTCGGTCACCTTCCACTTGATAACAAGGCGCTAATCTCTCCCCAATCACAAAGACACTGACATAGATCAAAACACAATTTGGACACCAAACCCGCCATGGCGAGTGGTTTTCATCCAATTCCTTTTCATCGTGTAAGATCAATTGCCATCTTTAATCTCGGAGATTTAAAGATTGATGCTTGGTATATATATGTTCATTTGACATCAATAAAAATATAGTATTCCAATGCGGTATAGCAGTGCAATAAAACCCGCGATAGAAGTATTCAAATTTCCCTTAAGCCATTACTTAAATCAATTTTACGCCACGTTTAGCGACATCAAACAGAATTACAGCATTCGTTTTAATTTTTTGATCTACATAAACAGGACGTTGATCTGTCGTCATATCGACATGTTCTACATAATTTTTGTCTCTCAAGTCGTCTTCTGATTTCTTTCTGAGTTAACAAGATGAAATACTTCACAAGGGCGGGAGGGGTGGGTTTCAAAGGAGAGTAAAATCTTTTGAGTCAAAATTATGATGATATAACGATTAATGGATGCATGATTCATTTTGTGAATTTAGTATACACCTAACCAGTAAATTCTAATTTATGACATGATAGTATATATCATCATGGTTGATATTGAATAATTCCCAGTCAGGGTGGCTTCCTCATGAAACTCGTGTTTAACACGTACTTGTAAACTACAATTTTAGAATCCGTTTTTAAGTTGTAATTTAACTGCTCTGTGCGTCGATTGTTTATAGCACAAAGAATGTATATTTTGTAGTCTGAAAGACTCAACAAAAAAAAACCAAAAAAAAAAGAGTTGAAAGATTCAAGAGAGTCTTACGGATCCACTAAGTGCTACCCCTGGAGTCTGTAGCAGATTTTGTGTATACCCTAGTCTAGCGGACTCAAAAAAGACATAGTAGGTTATGTTTATATAATATTGAACTATAGCTGCCCTCTCCGATGTTTTTTCTTTCATTCTGAAAAAAAAGTCGAAGAGGGCTATATTATTGCAGCTAATATTGAACGAGAGAGAGAGAGAGAGAGAGAGAGAGAGAGAGAGAGAGAGAGAGAGATTGTCTTTAAACAACTAAAACAGGTGTTTATAGTATTTCAGTCTGGTGGACTGAAAAAGAGGATACTAACGGTAAAATCGTCCGTTTGATTTCAGATTGTTTGAATTAAGAATATGGGATTTTTTTTATCGCTTTATGACTCCAACAACTGCGAGCGCCCACCATAAGACTACAAAAGCTGAGAGCATGATGGTATCGCGCTATTACGACGCACTCTTGATATATAAACTATGCTAACCCTTTTTATGTTTTCGTTTCAAGATGTTGAAAACATGTAGCTGATCAGGGATAAAACCAGATTAACAGCAAAGCCAATGTTTGTTGCAAAAAGGTTTGGGGGTTTGATGGACCAAGTCACGGAATTTATTTATATATATATCGTGTGGCTTATTAGAACGAATTGATGATATAACATTGAAATTCACAATTTGTGCAGACGACAATTTTTGCTGTTGCTAAACACGATCAATAAAGTATCATTTTTCGAATACATGTATTTACATTTCCATGTTTAAATTGTTTTGCTATCTTTACAAATTGCAATGACACTCATTTCCTCGTTGGTGCTCTACAGACTTTGTGAATAAATGATAAATATAGTACGGCTGGGGATTCCGTCAGAAATGAAAGAATGTAAATATAAAAATAGAAATCATTTTTGTAACCATACGAGGGTCTCGTATGAAATGTAGCGCTTCGTTTCGGCCTACTTTTAGAAGCGCTAACATTTAAGTACAGGGGCGGATCCAGGAATTGTGGTTACAGGGGGCGCCACTTTATGAGGCAGTGGGTTCAGGGCAAAGCCCTGGTGGGGGTCCAGGGGGCAAGGCCCCCGGAAGCTCCTGGATTTTACAGATTTTATGGGGCTTGAAATATTTCTCCTATTTAGTCATTTGTACTATTTTCTATCATTTTAATAAGGTGATAAAATGACCCAAATTTTAAGGGTTTTTTGGAAAAAATTAGGTTCTCCCAATAAAGTAATTCAAGAAATCAAAGGATTTTGTCATTTATTTCTCCGGGAGTGGAAGAAATTATTGCTTCTTTTATTGTTTAGTACATTTTTCGAAACAAGATACCGCGATTTACCTTAAATTTGAAAATTTTAAGGGGGGGGGGGGGCGCCGGCTGTGCCCCCTCTAAATCCGCCACTGAAGTATGTTGGCGTGAAGCGTCTTTGTTCATTTCCATATGTAAGTTCAAAAATCAATTATATTTCTTTAAAAAATCAAATACCGATTGACTGTTTTTAGGCTCATACACATTGAGTCTGAAATGCTCTATGGATCTAAATATTTTATATTTTGCAAATGACTTTATTCACCACTGTAGGATAGTTTACTATAATTCTGATGAAGGGCGCGCGAACATGACACTTGTAGGAAAACGGTGGTAATCCTGAGATATGATCCAACAAATGTTAGATTTTCACGGATAACGACATTTCAATTATACATGTTATTATCATATATATATATATATATATATATATATATATATATATATATATATATATATCTACCTATCTATCTATCTATCTATATATCCAACCATTTTACTAGTCGCAGTAGCCTAGTGGTCAGGGGCGCTCGCTTACTTTTGCAACCGATGGGTTCTGGGTTCGAAATGACCTTAAAACAGAGGTCACAGTAGTCGTTGGGACGATTAAGAAGCCTCACTGCGACGAACGTACGCGCCAAACATAGGTCAAAATTTGTGGCACTTCACAAAAAGCTGGCGAGGTCTCTAAATGAGTCTTATTCTTTATTTCCGTGAGCCACAGGCTCATAAGATATACATAAATAAAATTACATTGTATATCAACAAACAAAAATGGCTTCATGGAGAGTGAATAGACAACAGTGTTACATGTACAATGATGTACAATTTAGATTAAACAAATGATATCACACCATATGAAAGTTTCGTAGCTTATTTGCATACTGTAAAAAAATCCAAAATTAATCATTTATTTTTTAACACTGAGTAGTTTGATCAGTTTGAAAACACTGGGTTTTGTATAATAGAATTTCTCAACATATTTTTTCTCAAATCATATAGAGGGCATTTTAAAATAAAGTGGAACTCATCCTCTACATCATTTAGCCCACAAACAGTAGATCACCGTCGTTCTGGGTGAAAACATCTGGAATGGGACGTAAATTATATTCATTATATTTATTAAGATTAACGTGATATTCAGGGAGATAGCTAAAATAGGCTGTGTCTGCTGCCCAATCCTATTTATTTCTGAATAAAATATTGTTTAAAATCTGAATGGTACGTAAAACAATAAATAAACAAGAATCTTTCCGTAAAATGATAACAACAACAACAAAATTCCAGCGATATATAACCTCAACTATGCGCAGAAAAAAACACTGTGCTGTAAATCTTAGGGATTTAATTTTACTAAGGGGAGGATCTGTTGGTCTCTGGTATATCTCCCCCTCAGCTGAGAGCCTGTGTAAAGTACGACGGATTTTTAAGTGAATACTTTTGTAATGAAGTGGGTCTTATGCAAGGTGAAGTGTTATCACCTATACTCTTCTCATTGTATGTTAACGATATTGAAAATAGTTTTTTGAGAGAAAATTGTCCAAGTATTGACATACATCTAATTAATATTTTTCTTCTTATGTACGCTGATGATATGGTTTTGTTGTCTGAAAGCATTGATGGTTTACAGAAAATGTTAAATACTTTATCTAATTACACGAAGGAATGGGATTTGAATGTTAATGTACAGAAAACAAAAATAATGATATTTAGAAATGGCAGTAAAGTTAAGGATAACGAAAAATGGTATTGTAATGACGTTCTTATGGATATTGTAAATGAGTTTAATTATTTAGGTATACTTATGTGTTACAATGGTTAATTTTTGAAAACACAAAAACACGTAGCAGAACAAGGTAGAAAAGCATTGTTTGCAATTAATAATAGTCTTAAAAATCATTGTTTTAATGTAGAAACAAAATGTTCGGTTTTTGACATGTATGTTGGTAGTGTACTAGCATATGGATCCGAAATATGGGGATTTCATAAAGCCCCAGATGTTGAAAAAGTTCATATTAATTTTTGTAAAAATGTCTTGGGTGTAAATTGAAAAACATGTAACAATATGGTCTATTGTGAATTAGGAAGATTACCTTTATGTGTTAAGAGAAAATTAAAACTTTTTAAATATTGGATAAAGCTAAAGAACACAGACAATTGTATTTTAAAGGCTTGTTACGAAGATATGTCCACTTATAATAATAATTGGTTAACTAATATTAAAGAAGAACTGTCAAATCTAGGCTTAAATTACTTATGGAACCACAGAAGGAATCAAGATATTTATAGAATTATTGATCACAGAATAATAGATATGTACAGGCAAAAAATTATGTGTAGTTTTGAAAATTCATCAAAGTGTATGCTGTATAGGCATCTTGTTGACAATTTTTGTATACAGTATTATGTAACAAAACCATTAGACACGTACAGTAAGCAACTTATTACCCGATACAGAACGTCATCACATTCATTATGTATAGAAACTGGTAGACATAATAATGTTCCCAGAAATATGAGAATTTGCAAACTGTAGTTTAAATGATATCGAAGATGAATTTCATTTCATTCTAAGATGTCCTTTATATAACGAAATAAGAAAAAGATATATTAAACAATTCTACTATGTAAAACCAAGTGTATATAAACTTATAAAATTACTGAGTGTAAATAACGTTACAGAACTGAGTAATTTAGGTAAAAATCTTAAATATGCCACAAAATTACGTAAGGAAAGTGTTGCTAATTAGCACAATAGACTATTATATATCTACTTAATGTACATTTTGTTAATCAGTATTAAAAGGTATGAATATATGCATGTATATGATTGCATGTTAAACAATATCACTTTGGAATGTTATTTAAGTTTATGCACTCTCCATATACTGTATATTGTTATATTTTAAAACTGTATTGTATGTAATTAAGTCCAATGAGCCGCATGGCTTACGGAAATAAAGAAACATGAAACATGAGCTCTGCAGCTACATCACGGGTACTGTCAAAACAAATGGAACGATAAGAATCGGGCCTAGATTTCTCGGAAAGAACTTTGAAGTCGAAACTTGAACTTAAGTCTAAGATTTTGCTCAAATTTTGACTGCTCAAATAGAAAAAACTCAAACTTAAAAGTTTGAGATTTTTTCCCGCAAAATCCGAGCCTGATGTTATTTACAAGCTGATTTTCAGGCCGTCATGGTAGGTAGATACATGTAATGGTATACGAGAAAATGAAATAGTTATTAATACAAAATATACAGCACTTTTATCAATATTGCAACAACACTAGGGTTTTTAACTTTTTTTTAATGTGCATCACAAATCGATTTAGACGCTACGTGACAAATGCACATTTTTTTTCTTTCAAAGTTACTGGTAATTGCTTTAAGACGCATGCTGATGTCATTTGTAAATTTGACATTTTTTAACATAACATATCATGTAGTAAGATATTAAAGATTTTTTAAAGTTTAAAACTTTAAAAGAGTTCTTCTCAATCGAAGATATGCTTTAATGCTACTTAGAAAATTGGTTAAATATTTAACACCTAGCACCCCGTGGCTCCATAACACCTAGCACCCCGTGGCTCCATAACACCTAGCACCCCGTGGCTCCATAACACCTAGCACCCCGTCGCTCCGGCCGTGGAATAATTCCCGAGATGCTGGAGATATAAACAACTGTGATTAATCAACAAAGAATTAATTATGGAGACGTTGAAAAATCGTTGTTTGTGATGATGTAAAAATGGTAATATTCATCAATATGAGTAGACTGTTTAGTTTGATAAACAAAGTACAACTATTAATTTAAATGTTTGATGGTTTATTCCCCATACACCTAATAAATTGTATGTTAGTGACAACAGCTGGTGTGCAGGCAAATTGAATAGCGCGTTTTATGAAAATTCATCCTCACGCCAGCTGCTGTTAAAGGCTGTATAAAAAAAATAAGCATTTAAACTACTTATGTTTATATTGTATTTACATGTGATTTTTTTTTAATTTCACATAGCTTCCTGTCAACAATATGTAATAGCAACGTAATATTCTTACATACATTCTTGAATGTAATTGGTGAGGTGAGATTGATATTTTTTAGTGTGGCATTGTGATGTCAACAGGATTTTAAGGCATTGTGATATCAAGAGGATTTTTTAGTTTTTCAGATGAAAATGATGTTGGAATGAAAATATAAATGCACGTAATACGCTTGGTGATAAGAAGTACATGAATTTGCAACGCAAAAATAAACAAATAAATACACCCAAAGAATAAGCTGCCCATGTAATGTTAATTGATAGAACGGTTAGAATACTAATCATATATCTACAGGAAAACATAACAGGAAACCGTTGAAAGCATGCTCAATGATGGCTGGGACTATCACAACAACGTAATTATTTAAAAAGATATTCTTAAAGAAGGCGTTGCACGGCTATTGATGTTTCCTCTAAAAGTATTGCACTTCCAAAATAGATCAAAGTACCGAGAGTACTAATAGGCGGAAACATGTGTTAGTACAAACTTTGATCTCGTGACATGAAAATCAATAAGGATCATGCAACCACTGTTTAAATTTTACTTATTGTCAAATGCTTCTCAAGATATTTAGCAGACAATATTTTTCGATATTGTAGTAGTTTGGTCTTGACCTTTGACCCAATAATCAATATGGATCATCTTCTTTCTAAGGACAAACACTGTACCAATGCTAGATGTGCTAACTCTCAAGCATGAAGTTCTTTTGGATTAAGTTTTAGGCAGACAAAACTTGGTCTACAGACGGGACCAAATATTTGGTCTAAAACAATGTCCCTTCTTTTATAAAAATGGCATAAAAATAGTAGCACAAGCAATTTTTACTTGAAAATGTTAAGTACGTCTAAATGTAATATACATCAAGTAAAGAGCAAAATATCATCAGACGTTGGAATACCACATAAGCACAAATACCGGCAATGGATAAGTTTATTAATTAGTTAGTTGGGGTTTTTTTGGGGGGGGGGGCAAATATACTGCTTTAGTACAATAACCAGTTAATATTGTATTAACTATTAAAGTGACACAGTATTCCAGTATTACGTTGATCTCTATTGTTTCTTCGAGCAGGGAATTAAATTCTGTTCTGAATTAAACATAAAACACCGATTTACGCTGAGTTACGCATTGAAACCTTGCGGGTTTATGCACATATTTTAGTGAGTTGCGTTTTTGTTCACTCATATCCTAGTGATGTTACCAGCTGTAGGCAACGTACCACAAGTTTTGACCTAGGCATGGTGCTGAAGGTCGTGGCTTCGATTTAACGCTTTTTACGAAGTGTGCAGTTCAAACCCTAATGCATTTTTCAAAAACTGAAATTTATTTCTTTTGTTTAATTTTTGTCGGAATTTCCGGTCATTAAAATAGACGTACAATATGTGTCTGTATCCATACTCGCACTGTTTCCAACTGGAACAGGAGGAAATTACTATGAATACAATTTGTAGTTATATCAAAGGCAAAAACACTGGAAAAGTAAATAGTGTTCTTTATCGTGCAAACACCTATAATGACACGGGACCTCTGTTTACTAGGTCATACCCAAAAGACCTGTGACTTTCACTTCTAATGCAGGGATGCCGGGCGCTTGGTGAAAGAACAGTCACTACTTATGATAAACGTTAGGTTTGATGAGACGCCTGGATAAAGAATCGAACCCGGTATCTACCGGTTACGCAGCGAGCGCCCTAACCACTAGGCTACCGGTTGTGACGTACATTGTGTGTGCACGTGTAGTAAGTGTACGTGTAGTAAGAGGGGTTTTTCAAGAATAAACAGAGACATTTTAATACTCAACAGAGAATTCGTTATTGGGTTCTTTTTGATAATTCATTATCGTCCAAAATTCTGTTGTCGGTAGATGATATCATGTGTAAAGAGAATAAAAGACATGGTCTTTATCTTCTACAAGATGTTGACCAAATGGCTTAAGAACAGCAATTTCTGTATAGCTTGATTAGTTTGGAATAAAAACAACCAAAATTTGACTATCTAAATCAGAACTGAAAAGCTCAATGCAAACGTACGCACAATTATCAATAATTAATTTAATCAGCAATGATCGAGGTATAGTTGTTTATTTTCGTTTGGAAAGACAATTAAAACAATTTTATCATTGAAAACACGTTGGAGTCAATTGGGCAATGTTGATTATAAAGTGAAGAAACAAGATGTGTAATTGTGTATAGTGAGTCTGAACCTGTATTCTTTGATTCATCATCTAAAACATCATTTAACTGTACGTGTCCTTTGATCAACTGCTATTATGCCAGGCCCATTTTTGCAGTTGGAATGATTGAAGTATAATTGTGCTGGTTCAATGTCGTCTAATAATCTTACCGCAGTATATTGGAATCCTATCAAAACTCTTTTATTTTTCTGCACCCCTCAATGTTTAGTGTATCAGGCCGCCTTAAAGGTGTATACATCGTATATGTTTAAAAGATGCAATTCAAGAATATCATTGATTACAGGTTTGCAGTGATAATTTCAATTTGTAATTGGAAAAAAAAAATCGCGGACAGCCATAAGACATTTTCCTCCTTAGATAATTGAGGTGTTGCTTCAAAATTGACGTCGTGCCATTTATTTAAGTTGATATCAAAAAACAATTCTGAAATTATTTCTGCATTCTTCGGAAGAAAATTTGAAAATAAATGAAAGGTTTATTCTTTGATGAATTAAAGTAATTTCAAAAATTTAAATACATTGTTCGTATTTACAGAGAAACCAGCAGCCTTCCTCACAACAAAGTTAACAGAACAGCCGTCAAGAAAAGCCACCAAAGAAGACGAATTTGACGCCATTCCAATTTACTGTGCAGCTTTGGGAGCGGTTGTCTTAGGTCTCCTTGGTTACGTATTCTTCAAACAGTACTCCAGACTCAAAGACAAAAATCGCCACAAAATCCATGATCCACACGACCATGTGGAATATTCCCGAGCTTCCGGTGGAACAGACAGCGGTGTGTGTGTTGATTTCACCGTGCAGTGTAAAACATGTAAGCGTTCTAAAATCGATGCAACTCTGCAACTCATTAATTTGGATATTTCCTTTAGCAATTATATAACAACACACAGGTGGTATTTTAAAGCAAATTTTATTTCATTATTTGTCCACTTCCCATGATCGAATAGAATTTCCCTCTCACTAACACATATTCTAGGTCACAGTGCTCATTGTCCGTTGTCAGTTTGAACATGAATATCTTGCAGCAATAATGACACTGATAATGTATGAAACAAGTAGATTATCTTCTTAACTACCGTACAAGATACACCCTATAGAAAAAATACATAAATAGTTTTAATTCTGTTTCAAATCAAATTTATTACTAAAGAAATGAATATTGAGCAATTCAAATTAATTTGACAAATACACATTTTAGAAATGGTTATATATTCCTAAAATTATATTTTTAAAATTGTTGCAATTCTTGATAGTGCTTGAAAATGGCCAAATGATATAGTATTACTTACATATCTGTAACATTCATGTTGTTTTGATACACTTGGCACACTGATTTTGACTACGAATAACTCCGTTTACCTGATCAAGATATAGGGCTCACGGCGGGTGTGACCGGTCGACAGGGGATGCTTACTCCTCTTAGGCACCTGATCCCACCTCTGGTGTGTCCAGGGGTGCGTGTTTGCCCAACTCTCTATTTTGTATTGCTTATAGGAGTTATGAGATTGATCACTGTTCGTAATATTTATGCTCCCCTTTGAAAAAGAGGGGGCATATTGTTTTGCACCTGTCGGTCGGTCGGTCGGTCTGTAGACCATGTGTTGTCCGCTCAATATCTTGAGAACCATTCACTTGATGATAATGATATTTCATATGTGGGTTAGTTATGAGTAGAAGAGGATCCTTATTGTTTTTCAGGTCAAAGGTCAAGGGTCAATCTACTCTGGACATAGGAATATAATGTCCGCTCAATATCTTGAGAACCCTTTGCTTGAAAGACATCAAACTTGGCACACTGGTACATCCTAAGGAGTAGATGACCCCTATTGATTTTGAGGTCATATGGTCAAAGGTCAAGGGTCAAACTGGGCATAGGAATACTGACCATTCAATGTCTAGAGAACCCTTTGCTTGACAGACATCAAACTTGGTACGCCAGTACATCTTCAGAAGAAGATGACCCCCATTGATTTTGAGGTCACATGGTCAAAGGTCAAGGGTCAAACTGGGCATAGGAATACTGACCATTCAATGTCTAGAGAACCCTTTGCTTGACAGACATCAAACTTGGTACGCCAGTACATCTTCAGAAGAAGATGACCCCCATTGATTTTGAGGTCACATGGTCAAAGGTCAAGGGTCAAACTGGACATAGGAATATACTGTCCGTCAAATATCTCGAGAACCCTTTGCTTGACAGACATCAAACTTGATACACTGGTACATCTTCAAGAGAAGATGACCCCTATTGATTTTGAGGTCACATGGTCAAAGGTCAAGGGTCAAACTTGACATGGGAATATACTGTCTGCTCAGTATCTTGAGAACCCTTTTCTTGACAGACATCAAACTTGGTACATTGATACGACTTCAGGAGAAGACGACCACTATTGATTTTGAGGTCACATGGTCAAAGGTTAAGGGTCACACTAAACAGGAATATACTGTCCGTTCAATATTTTGATAACCCTTCGCTTGACAGACATCAAACTTGGTACACTGGTACATCTTCAGGAGAAAATTACCCCTATTTATTTTGAGGTCACATGTTTAAAGGTCAAGGGTCAAACTGGACATAGGAATATACTGTCCGTTCAATATCTTGAGAACTCTTTGCTTGACAGACATCAAACGTGGTACACTGGTACGTCTTCAGGAGAAGACGACCCCTATTGATTTTCAGATCACATGGTCAAAGGTCAAGGGTCAAACTGGACATTGGAATATACTGTCTGCTCCATATCTTGAGAACCCTTTGCTTGACAGACATTAAACTTGGTACACTGGTACATCTTCAGGAGAAGATGACACTTATTGATTTTGAGGTTGCGTGGTCAAAGGTCAAGGGTTAAACTGTACATAGGAATATACTGTCCGCTCAATATCTTGAGAACCCTTTGCTTGACAGACATCAAACTTGGTACACTGGTACATCTTCAGGAGTTGATGACCCCTATTGATTTTTAGGTCACATGGTCAATCCACTCTTGACATAGGAAGATATTGTCTGCTCAATATTTTGAATTGATGATACTACTCTCAATTAAATGATGTGTGTGTGTATAACCCTTTTCAATTTTGCACCATGGGGGGCATATGTGTTTTACAAACATCTCTTGTCACCTTTCACTTGTTAAAAATTATAAATGCTGAATTTTAGACAAGAAATTATAACTGAAAGCAGCTAAAGCACGTACATAGAATTCTTCGTATAGTACCGTGCTTAAGGTTTCACAAAATGAAGGAAACATAGTTTTGCAATGATAAACTAATTTTATCATTTGTAATTCACGAATACGTAAAACTTTCAATTTTCAATAGTGATTTTTGAACATATAGTCATCTGTAGCTTGCTTATGCTAATCCAAGTTTATCATTCTGTGAATACGCACAAAGGATAGATTTCTTACTCACAAGTCGTAAGATGTGAGAGAATATCCCAATTATCAAATGTAAGGATGTGAGAGAATATCCTAATTATCAAATGTAAAGATGTGAGAGAATATCCTAATTGTTAAATGTAAAGATGTGAGATGTCAAATGTAAAGATGTGAGAGAATGTCCTAATTGTCAAATGTAAAGATGTGAGAGAATGTCCTAATTGTTAAATGTAAAGATGTGAGATGTCAAATGTAAAGATGTGAGAGAATATCCTGATTATCAAATGTAAAGATGTGAGAGAATATCCTAATTATCAAATGTAAAGATATGAGAGAATGTCTTAATTGTCAAATGTAAAGATGTGAGATAATATCCTAATTATCAAATGTAAAGATGTGAGAGAATATCCTAATTGTTAAATGTAAAGACGTGAGATGTCAAATGTAAAGATGTGAAAGAATGTCCTAATTGTCAAATGTAAAGATGTGAGAGAATGTCCTAATTGTTAAACATAAAGATGTGAGATAATATCCTAATTATCAAATGTAAAGATGTGAGAGAATGTCCTAATGTCAAATGTAAAGATGTGAGATAATATCCTAAATATCAAATGTAAAGATGTGAGATAATATCCTAATTATCAAATGTAAAGATGTGAGATACTATCCTAATTATCAAATGTAAAGATGTGAGATAATATCCTAATTATCAAATGTAAAGATATGAGAGAATGTCTTAATTGTCAAATGTAAAGATGTGAGATAATATCCTAATTATCAAATGTAAAGATGTGAGATAATATCCTAATTATCAAATGTAAAGATGTGAGATAATATCCTAATTATCAAATGTAAAGATATGAGAGAATGCCCTAATTGTCAAATGTAAAGATGTGAGAGAATATCCTAATTATCAAATGTAAAGATGTGAGAGAATATCCTAATTATCAAATGTAAAGATGTAAGAGAATATCCTAATTATCAAATGTAAAGATGTGAGAGAATGTCATAATTGTCAAATGTAAAGATGTGAGATAATATCCTAATTATCAAATGTAAAGATGTGAGCGAATGTCCTAATTGTCAAATGTAAAGATGTGAGATAATATCGTAATTATCAAATGTAAAGATGTAAGAGAATATCCTAATTGTCAAATGTAAAGATGTGGGAGAATGTCCTAATTGTTAAATGTAAAGATGTGAGATGTCAAATGTAAAGATGTGAGAGAATATCCTAATTGTCAAATGTAAAGATGTGAGATGTCAAATGTAAAGATGTGAGAGAATGTCCTAATTGTCAAATGTAAAGATGTGAGATAATATCCTAATTATCAAATGTAAAGATGTGAGAGAATGTCCTAATTGTCAAATGTAAAGATGTGAGAGAATGTCCTAATTATCAAATGGAAAGATGTGAGATAATATCCTGATTATCAAATGTAAAGATGTGAGAGAATATCCTAATTGTCAAATGTAAAGATGTGAGATAATATCCTGATTATCAAATGTAAAGATGTGAGATAATATCCTGATTATCAAATGTAAAGATGTGAGAGAATATCCTAATTATCAAATGTAAAGATGTGAGAGAATATCCTAATTGTCAAATGTAAAACTTTTTTTCTTCACTTCTACATGTAATAAAGGCGCGCCACGAGAGGCTTCTGTTAGAATAAATATCATTACTAAGATTAGAAATATTGCATACATACAATAAAACTTGCGTCTAAACTGCACGATTAATTCTACTATATACAATATGATCTTTACAATAAACTCTTTTCCGTTGAGTGTACAGATAATGCATTAACTTACATACGTGTAATACGATGATGGTAGAGATTGTACAGATCGTAAGCCTCGCCATACTCGGAAAATTAAGACAATGATGTATGTATTTCAATCATAGAAATCATCATAATTTTAAAAATTCAAACCAAACTTTGGATATTGCCCTGGTTACTGTCATGTTCTTTAAAATATTTAAACTAGATCTACAATGGGAACATGGCATTTTCCAACCATAAAAACCAAAGAAGCACTCGTACTGTACTACACGAGTTATACAATTCACTATATTTTCATTAACAGAATTATCATTTTAACACGTGGTATTTCACATATAAGCAAATTCTTTTTTTCTTCAGATAATGAACTTACAAAGTACAAAGACCTTCCAATATCAAAGAGGAAATGCGTGGAACATCAGTTAGTTAGCCGCCGTGGAAATCCCAGTGACTGGAGAGCGCTGGCACAACAGCTAGGTATAAAGCCTCGTGCGCTCTTTTTTGTTCTTTTAATCTTCTTTTTCCAGTGTACATGGAACAAGCGTTAAATAAACACAGATGAACTCTAGCACACGATTCAAAAAGGTTCAGAGCATATATAGTGTTGTCCTGTGCAGATGTAAAGGCCATTGATGTGCACAGATATTTAATAAAAAATATAAACATCTAAAACTTTCGGAATAATATCTCCATAAACATCAAAGTTTATGATAACATTGTAGACACTTTCAAGGTTTTTGAGGCTGAATTGAACAGAAGTTGATTTAAAGCTAGCGTGCTGAAACAAATATATTTCGATCACAGTGATGTTGCTGAAATGCATAAGGGGTGGCATTGTAGTGTGTGATTAATGCAGCTTTGTTTGATTTTAGTACAGTATGTTAGAATAGAAACACTGAAGCTCAGCTGTAGGTCTTGTTATTTATAACGGCTTTGAATACTGGTAAATTAAGGTACAAGGCTATTTCACCATACGCAGTGGGTAAAATTAATTGTTTAATGAAGCTGGTTGCGTAGTTGTGAGAGCGGTCGACTCCCGATCCTGCTGCAGCATCAAACCTAATAGGTTTAACAGGTTGTGACTGTTCTATCACCTAACCTAATAGGTTTAACAGGTAGTGACTGTTCTTTCACCTAACCTAATAGGTTTAACAGGTAGTGACTGTTCTATCACCTAACCTAATAGGTTTAACAGGTAGTGACTGTTCTTTCACTAAGCGCGCGACATCAGCATCAAACCCAATAGGTTTAACAGGTAGTGACTTCTTTCACCAAGCGCCCGACATTGGGAGTCACAGGTCTTTAAGATATGACCTTAAAATCGGAGGTCCAGTGTCTGGGTAGCCATTGGCACGATAAAGAACCCTCACTACTAAGGCTATAAGTGACATGTATAGGTCAAAATTTATGGCGCTGGAGCTGGTGACGTGTCTACATAAGTATATCAAATTATATTTACTTATCATCGTCTTTTTTTTTTCAGGATACACTTCAGAAAAGATTGACCAGTTAGAATCGTGTGCTGGAGATAGTTTACACTGTTGTCAGATGATGTTACAGACGTGGTCTCACAGTAAACGGAACACGACAGTGGCAATTCTTCTGAAAGCGCTTAGTCATATAGGTCGACACGACATTGTAAAAATTCTACAGGCAGATCTGCAAGCCTCGAAATCTGAGAATAAACATGTCCGAATTGTATAACATTTTTACAAGAAGCTGCAGACCTGCATTGCTTAGGAACATTCCACGGTAACTTCCGTTACAATATCAAATGACCTTGAAACGTCATTGCGTACCATGCCTTTTCTCACGTTGTTTTATGTACATTATGAATGATAAACTTTTTAAAAATGTTATGTTTTTTTTGTAAATCCCGATGTTTTTTATTTATTGAAAGTAAATATTTCGACAAAGGAATGTTTTATGTGTTCTGGAGACTGATTGGCGTGGACAGAAAAAAATATACGGAAGCGTATATCCGCCCCCGTGTTGTGTTACATTGATATATCCACCCCCGTGTCGTGTTACATTGATATATCCACCCCCGTGTCGTGTTACATTGATATATCCACCCCCGTGTTGTGTTACATTGATATATCCACCCCCGTGTTGTGTTACATTGATATATCCACCCCCGTGTCGTGTTACATTGATATATCCACCCCCGTGTTGTGTTACATTAATATATCCACCCCCGTGTCGTGTTACATTGATATATCCACCCCCGTGTCGTGTTACATTGATATATCCACCCCCGTGTTGTGTTACATTGATATATCCACCCCCGTGTTGTGTTACATTGATATATCCACCCCCGTGTTGTGTTACATTGATATATCCACCCCCGTGTTGTGTTACATTGATATATCCACCCCCGTGTTGTGTTACATTGATATATCCAGCCCCGTGTCGTGTTACATTGATATATCCACCCCCGTGTTGTGTTACATTGATATATCCAGCCCCGTGTTGTGTTACATTGATATATCCGCCCCCGTCATGAGACCGCAAAAAGTCACAGCAGGTGTGGCACGATAAAGATCCCTCCTTGCTCAATGGCCATTGTAAGCGCCAAGCATAGGCCCAAATTTTGCAGCCATTCACCGGCAATGGTGACGTCTCCATAAGAGTGAAAGATTCTCGAGATGGACGTTAAACAATATACAATCAATCAATCATTCATTACCCCCTCCCCGTCCTAATGAACTTAAGACTTATTTATCTAATTTCTCAAAAGTTCTACTACTATCTCCGCATTCCCTCTTCCAACGCACACGTGTGTCCCTGATGTAACAAGTGTCTCCAATGTATATGAGACTTGAGCCCTTGTACTTGGAAAAAAACGTGAAATCCATGTCCGTGTCCACTAACAAAACCACCCGGACTCTCTGTGTACAAACTCGTCGTTAAATAACTGCATTCAATATTGGTATCAATGCTCCACGTGTTAGTTTGGTTAGGCCTTGGTAAAAGATCACATGACTTCGCACTTCCACATGACGTCACTCGTCATCCCAATATTGAATTAGACCTAGTCTCATTTTAATTAGGTGTCAGTTTTGTATATACTATAGTTAAAAATATTTATGCTAATGTTTAAATATATAATGAATAAATCAGCAAATTTACAAGTACTACTTCGTGTGCGTGCAGGCATGTAAATGATATCTAGGTTTTTGTATTCAAAGAGGAATAACTCTAATACTATTCACTTAATCCGTAATCGGTTGATTTTCTGGTCGTCTTAGAATCCAATGTTGGGGTCATTTTTAATGTATAGCGAAGATTTAATCAATTTGAAAATTCTCAATATGGCGTTGCTGGGCACAAGGAAAACGAAAAATAGTTAGAACTAGAGATTGATTTTATGAAAAACAAATGTCTCCCCTGCTCCCCAAATTGAAAGTGCTCCAAATGAAACTTTCTCTCTTAATGTACTTGCATGGTATGGAAGAGAAAGCATGAACTTAACTCCAATAAGCCGTATAGGAGAAGTGTTCACCAACTATTTTACACCCGATCCACGATAACTTTAAGGATAACAATTGAATCCCCATCCCCCTGTCCCTAAAATATGCACATCTGCAAATGGAATTGAAGTATTGTACAAAGTTCCAAGTCTATCGGATAACCCATATAAGAGGAGAAGTGTTCACAAGCTATTCTAACATCCTCCACCCCTCTTAGATCCACAATAACTTTTAGGAAATTAATTGGATCCCCATGTCCGGACAATAAGCACATCTACAAATAGTAATGAAGCAATTTGTACGTTTCAAAATCTATCTGATAAACCATATAGAAGTGTTTTACAAGCTATTTTACACCACCACTCCCCCCCCCCTCCCATCCCTCATGGATCCACTATAACATTTAGGAAAATAATTGAATACTCCTGTCCCTAAAATATGCACATCTGCAAATGGCAATGAAGAATTGTACAAAGTTTCAAATCTATCAAATAAAATAAGCCGTATAGGAAGAAAAGTTTTCGCAAACTATTTTACATCCTCCACCCCTCTTAGAGGCACTATAACTTTTAGGAAATTAATTGGATCCTCCCGTCCCAACAATATGCACATCTACAAAATTAATGGTAATGAAGCATTGTACAAAGTTTCAAATCTATCCGATAAGCAATATAGGAGGAGAAGCGTTCACAACATTTTGTGACAGACGGACGGACATAAAGTACAAAAACAATATGTCTCTCCCTGGAAGAGGGTAGACGTAAATGTGAGACAGAAATACTCTCTTACGAGTAGCCATGACATATTAAGGTAATTCCACCATTAAGGTTGCAAAAAAAGGGGGGGGGAGCAGTAGAACCCTCAACAAAGCCTCGCGTTTTACCACATTTTTGGCAACTCTTGGGTGGAATTACTCTACTCATAAGAGCGTCTTGCGTTGCGTTGTTGTGTTTATTTACAAATCTTGAGATTATGGAACCGCACGGGAATGTTTGAGCGCCTTGTGCTCCCTAAACATCAACATGTGGATATGAAGAAGTCGGTATAACACTGATTTTAACAATTACACGGCGACTTGTTGAACTCAATAAGACTAGAGAACTAGAGGAGGCGTTTCCGTATATGATAAGAATGTTGAAAATGAACATACATATGTAGAAAAAATAAGAACTTTATGAAAAGAGTTAACGATAAATTTTGTGATGTATATATAAATATGTCGTCACAAAAAATCGTCAACATGTAATTTTGTTTTTTAAAGAAAGGTGAAAACAACGAACAGTGATCAATCTCATAATCTTAAAAAGGATACAAAATCGATAGCAGGGCAAACACGGACCCCTGAAAACAGTTGAGGTGGGATCTTGTGTCCAAGAGTAAGTCTCCCCTGTTGACAGTCGCGCCCACCGTGAACCTTTCTTGATCTTGACAAGACGAGAATACTTATTTTGACATATAGCAGCACGAGGCAGATATACGTTCCCGTATAAAGTTGCTTAATTAAATGACAAAATACCGAGCTGTTAATTATGATATTCATTATCTGAAAAGTCGACATGGGGTCTGACAAGTGGTGACAGAAATATGCCACTATAGCAACTATCCGAAAATACCAAAACGTGTGGAACATGCATGCAAGTATGGTGGAACACGTGCAAAGAATCAAGCGACAAAATGTATATATATAAATGGGAATGTATTCAGATGTGAATAAAATTGCAAAAATTACATGTAAGTTTTGCATGGAGTATGGATTTCAATCATAAAAAATAAAAAATGGTATATCATGTTGGACATAACTTGAAAGATACAGACCAGAATTTAACTAAAGTCTAAACACATCTTTAGTAATTTGATAGTTTGCCATTACAACCTATCATTGGGTCAAATGCTGTCTGAATTGTTTACCGAGTGTTCGGCCGTTCTTAGCACACTGGTTTTGACAACGGATAACTCCGCTTACCTGATCAAGAACATGACAAAGTAAACAAAAGTTTCTCAGGAGCTTGAATCCCTCAGCTGATATAACTGGAGAAACAATTATGAAGAACTCCCAGAGATTTTTAAAATGAAGTAAAAATGTTGTTTAATCATGCATGAATGTATTTATTTATTAGGTAGGGCACACACTTTTTAATTACACATCTAATATAGGACAGCAATATTTTTGTATTCTTAGAAGATAGGACATAGGTTTTTTAAAACTGGAAATATGGAATGCATCGGTCCCAATCCCCCAACAAATATTGACCGGTCCCTTAAATAAATCCAAGTCCAAGGGCTGTAACTCCTTCACAAATAGTGGAACAGCATTCCCCTTTTAATGTGCACATCTCCACAATGTGATCAGTTGCGAAGACAAGGTACTTGCATAAAATAAATCTAAGTCCAAGGGCTCTAACTCCTTCAAAATAGTGGTGCAGCATTCCCCTTGTAATATGCACATCTCCACAATGTGATCTTTCTTTGTACCAAGTTTCATCAAAATCCCCCAAAGGGTTTAGGAGGAGTTGCGAAGACAAGGTACTTGCATGAAATAAATTTAAGTCCATGGGCCTAACTCCTTCAAAAATAGTGGTGCAGCATTCCCCTTGTATTATGCACATCTCCACATTGTGATCTTTCTTTGTTTCCAGTTTCATCACAACCCCCCAAAGGGTTTAGAAGGAGTTGCGAAGACAAAGTATTTTGAATCGAAAAATTAAGTCCAAGGGCCACAACTCCTTTAAAAAATTGGACAGCATTCTCCTTGCAATATGCACATCTCCACATTGTGATCTTTCTTTGTTTCAAGTTTCATCAAAATCCCCCAAAGGGTTTAGGAGGAGTTGCGAAGATAAAGTTAAAGGGACAGACGGACGACATCGGTATAGCATAATACGCCCGAATTTTATGCAGGCGTATAAAAATTATGATTGGACCGGGAATCAAACATTGGACCCCAGTATTACTAGTCAGGTGCTCTAACCACTGAGCTATCCAATCCATATCCAATGTAGTCCTAAATACTACGTCTTCTAATGATGACCAAAATATATTGCTTCGGATGAAGATATGAACCTAACTTTAATGCGAGAGGAAGGGAGAAATTGCAATGAACCAGACAGGGATTAAAACTCAGGTCTCCTGAATCACTAGTCAGGTGCTCTACCAACTGAACTAACCACCTGGTCTCCTGAATCACTATTCAGGTGCTCTACCAACTGAACTAACCACCTGGTCTCCTGAATCACTATTCAGGTGCTCTACCAACTGAACTAACCACCTGCGATCGAACTCGGCTGACCGCAACATTCCTCCCTCCTTAAAAGTTTTCACCCTCAAAGACACAACCCAGATTCTTTTTGCCCCTGGCAGGACTCTCACATGCAAGTCCAGGAGTGGTCAACGGCACCAAATGTAATATATAGGAGAGGAGAAAATCTGTGGCTGGACCGGGAATCGAACCCGGGACCCCTGCATTACTAGTCAGGTGCTCTAAGCACCAAGCTACCCAGGCCGATATCTACGGTTCGTATAGCCCTAACTCCTACATTCCTCTCTCCTTAATTTGTCTTCGCACTCGAAGACACACACAACCCAGGTTCTTTTCGCCCCTGGCAGGACAATCTGTAATATAGGGGTGGTCACGGCAACAATTGTAAGGGAGAAAATGCTACGGACCAGACCAGGATTCGAACCAGGGCCCCTCTAGTCAGGTGCTCTACCATATTGAGCTCTCTGGTCACCGGTGATCGAATCCGGCTGACCGCTACACTTATTTATAATGAAAACTATAACTTATCATGTCTTTAATGCAACACAAACTCCTTCATATGCTGGACATGGTTACAAATGTATTAAAAATCCAAAATTTACAATCAGTGGAAATTAATAAATTTACAGTTCATTCATGTCAACAGCTTCTTGCTCTAAAATATTGATGTAGCCTATTCAGTATGATATAAATAGCACAATTAAAAAGCGCTAAAATATAACTAACAAGAAAAGCAAACACAACAGGTTAATATCAACAAGATAAAGTCTCTCTCTCTCTATATATATATATATAAAATTATCATCTCATGCATTTTCACAAAACAGTAACCCCAAAATGGGTCTTCATTTCCTCTACAAATACAATATAACTGATAGGCGGCGTTTCATTGTGCTGCCTTAAACAGACGATCCAAGATTGCAGATGTTTATCACTAATTAGTATAGCACGAAAAACAAATACTGGAAATCTAACAGTTTAGCGTAACATGAATTTGTCCTTTTAAGGTGGTATAAAATGTAGAATTAAAAAAAAAAGTAATGAAAAAAAACCAACACATATAGTAAGCCCCCTTATATATCTACAAATCTTATAAAACATCTTTTCATATCAAAAGCAAATGCTTTATATATAATATACAAGTCCTACTAAAAAAAATTCTATGTTTTGCAGATGGAAAATTTTTCTCAAGCTAATGCAAAAGGTAGTGAATAAAAATAAACAAAATTTCTAACCACTTGAATAAAACATACAACTACCAAACAAAAGCATGTTTATGTGGTTACACGACACATGTTACATGCATCACGCACAAGACCATGTAAGCAAAATGTCTCACTATAACTTTTTGTTAAGGGGGGTGAGGGAGGGGGGGGGGGTGGTCTTAAGAATTTCAAAAAGTAATTAAATATATTGCATACATGATCAAGTCAATCAAGTTACTGTTTTATCTAATGGTGTTCCTTGAATTTTCAAAGGACTTGGAATTGTTGCCTTGTCCAAATTAACTGGTGCCCTAATTTTTCATTTTTGCTTGTCTGTATAAAAACTATTTCAGAGAAGCAACCTGTTCACAAACATTGACGACACAGTTTTAAGCCAGGTACAAGACATTTATGCTTGAAAATTGAAGTGACATTTTAACATCAGGAATTTAAACTGGAAACCATTTCAACGCCTCAGACAAATCCAACAGAATTTTCTTTATTTCTTTCTTCAAATTACTAGAAAGCTTTCTCCTGAGTTCATTTCATTAAACATTCATTAATCAATTCTGTTGTACAGCTGTGTTTCTTCAGCCATTGACTTCAAACAGGAAGAAAATAGTATTCATAAACATCACATATGTGGTAACCAATACAGGTATAAATCAGCATCAACATTTGCCAAAGATGGAAAATATTTTTGTCAGTGCTAAACGAACTCTCAAAGGCACAATTTAAGATTTCCATGCAGTCATAGCCTAAGATCTATCACAGCTGTACCAATATGTCATAGTTTCAACTTCTTTAAATTCTCATATTCAAAATTGTGAAAACTACCAACAAATATCTTTTAAATTCTGAATTCTAATGGGTTTTTTAAAATTTGGTCAACAAAGAATGAAATGCATACGATACAATAGAAAATTCATCTAGGTTGGTCTAATGTTCTTCAACTTTCTTTTCTTCTAACAAATTATAATTTCTTAACCCTATCACTGCATTGATAGGATTAAGATGATATTATGATATCCTTCCTCAAATGACTAATGTGTACATACTGCAACTATTAATAAAAATTGAATAAGCAATATCATTATCTGTCTCACTTTCCCTGGATTTCTTGCATAAAACAGACAGATCCAGAAAACCTTTAAGGGGGTGGGGTGACAAGATGGTACTTTTTCTGCTCCCCCAATGGGGGTTAGGTTTTAGACCCCAAACTAACCATTTTGTTTAAATCCTACCAAAAGGGATGGGTGGGCTTTGTAACCCCCTAACCGCATCTCCTTCCTAGATCCATCCATGCAGTACAATTATAATTCAAATATATTCTGGATTCATTCATAATGTTACATGTATATACTCTTAAACTAAAAATAAACAAAATATTCTTTAAAAATCAGCTTATCAACACCAGACATATAAAACTGAAACTAACAGCTTCCCCAGGTCTTGTATTATCTTGCGATCCATCATACTTTGGTAAAAATGCACACTCTGGTTTAAGAACATGCGCGACGTTTCTCAATAATACAGTATATAATTTTTCGTGACATTTCACATACAATTCACTTAACTTCTATTCCATTTCTACAAAAAGTCTTGCGGAATATATTGCCATGTCTGTTTGCATATTTTGATAGTTTCTTGGTTGTTGTAAGTCAAAAATGGAAATTCAGCTCTTATGTATTACAGCAAGTTGTCGTAATGTAGCAAAGAAGGAGAGAAAAATCTTTTTTTTTTTGGTAGGCTTGTTACATAATATTGTAAGCAGTTAATACACCACTGAAAAAGTTGTTTGTCACTGTTAAATATGTCTCTGTCAACACATACATGTAGAAGTGATTTGTGTCATACAAAACCCACATTAACCTGAAATTTTACGTTTGTAGTTAAATTACATCAATCTTCTGTAACCTTACACTACAGCTTTTTGTCAATTTTGCTAACTGAAAATAGTCTCGCTGTAGATCTGCACACGTTTCACCATTTTTCCCAGCATCTCCTTTTAAAGAAGAATTACTAGTTGAACACACACTGGCAACAGACAGATCCACATCAATATCTGGAAGATCATCACTCCATATGTCAGACTCCGGTCTTCTCACTGGCAGTGGGACAGTTTCTGTCAAGTTTTCAGTCCTTTTCTTGGAAACTTCACTAATATTCATGGGATTTATATTCACCTCCTTACAAATTGCATCTGATGTCTGGGGTGCACCTCTACGATCTCCTGGTAGTAACATTTCTTCAGCAGTCTTTTCATCTGTCAGGATTTTTACAGCAGTTTGAATAACGACTGGATCTGATGGATTTCCTTCGCTGTCATCTGCTGTTGATCCCATCACTTCAGCAGTTGCCAAATCTTTCTTTCCATTACCTCTATCAGGCAGTGATGACCCTTCAGTGATTTCGTCTTCCATTGAGTTATGATTATCTACATCCTTGGTGTAAGCTGCACCTTCACATACTTTCCCAATGACTTCAGTGGATAGGAATATATCATCCTGTGCTGGTTCATTTTCATGACCCTTATTTTTTTCTTCTCCACCGGTGGACAGAGAAAATAAAAGTTTGTTGATATCCATAGATGATTCTTCATCTTCATGGCTTGATTCACTTTCAGAGGAAAACTCCACATTTTCTGCCAATTGCTTAGCAATCACTTTCTTGATATTCACAGATTGTAGGTTCTGATTTTTTGTAATTCTTTTCAACACAACTGAGCATGGCTTCATCATTTTATGAACATCATGTTTTCCTATAGATTTATTTGCATTTTCTGATATTCCACTTGATCCTGGCTCTGGCACCAAGGGCACCTGTAAAAACCTTCTCAAACAGTACAGCTCATCATCAACCACTTTGTCAACATTAGTTACATTGAGGGCTGGATTACGGATTTGATGTGGCATGCTGTCACCACCATTTTTCTGAATATGTGCACAGTTTGACACGGAATCCGGATCTAACCTAAAGAGCTTGACACTGCATGGTCTGACAGATGACTCACTCTCCACACTATCCGAGTCAATCCATTTCCGTTTTGGTGCTTTACCTCTGTTGGGTTTGGTGGCCTTCAAAGGTTGTCTCTTGGTACTCCATTTTGACAAGCTAGACATTGTATCTCCACTTCCCCTCCTTTTCCGCACAGGCAAAGATGGAACAATAAATCCCAAAGTACCACTCACAGATGAACTTTCCTTTCCTACTGAAGCTGATTTTTCAGTTCTTGCTAAATCTTTGTCAAATATGGTAAGCATGCTTCTTTTTAAGTGAGTTGTGATGGCATCTCTACTTAATCTTTGAATACTCACACTACATGGCTTTATGGGGGATGACGATTCACTTGCATGTCCGAGTTGGCTTGCATCATCGCTCCTTAGCTCTTTGGTAATTGCTCCAAGGTTTTTGCTGTTGGAGCTTACAACTCCTTGGTTGAAACTAGCAATAGAATCTCCACTCAATTTTCTTAGTCGAACGGAACATGCCTTCATATTTACTGAGCTACACGTCTCACTGTTGCAAAGCTCTTTTTCAACACCACTCTCTGATATCCTAGATTTATTCAAGGATGCCATGAATTTCTGATGCCATGATTGTTCTCGAGATAAGTTATGATGAAAGTTTGTTTCACTAACAGCTTTTTGTTGTGAAGGGAGCTTTGTGGGTGGTTTATTAACAACTTTGGTACTTGCTTCAAAAGATAATCCAGAGTCTATTTTGGGAGTTTTTATATGCATTCTTTGTTGTCTTAAGTATATTTCAGGAGTCAAAGGCACTTTGAAGGTTTCCAAGTCAACCTTTTGAAGGTCAACAGTTGACCTTGCCTTTTCTGCTATTCCTGTCAGAGGTGAATCACATTTAATCTTCTTAAGGTTAACTGAACACTTTTTTATCTGTTCAAGAAACTTTTTGCAAGTAAGCGCACTGAATTTTTCTGTAAAAGGCGAATTTTGAGATTGCTTTGTATTAGGATTTCTCTCTTCTAAATTCATCAATTTTGTTGACTTTTTGTGTTCAAAGTTGACTTCACTGAGACTTCGAAATAAACCAGGCCTTTCTCTTCTATTCCTAGGATTTGTGGCAACTTTCTGATTCACAATTTTCCCACCCCTTAAAGATCTTAGATTTTCACAAACCCGAGTTTCACTAAAGGATGGTTTATAAGTAGCTTCTTGGGTTTTCAAAATATCACTTTTACTCGGACTAGTTTTATGTTTTGCTTTAGGTTCTGGTGAAGGACAAATTTCGTCTGATAATCGTCTTCTAGACCTTCGTCTGTTACTGGATTTCAATTTTGATGGCCTATGTGTGGTTTTAAATTTGCCATTTTCAACTTGCACTTTTTCTGGCCCCATGACACTACCTGTATAACCATTTTCCTTTGAATTATCAGGGGATTCATCAGTAGCTATTGTTTCAGCTTTGGATGTTTCTGTTGGACTTGTTTCACTGCATTCTTCTCCACGTAATAAAGGTGGTTGATTGTTGAGCGTTGGTATGGCTGGGACATGAGACACTTCTGATGGTAGATTCCTATTTGTTTGTTTGTTAGGAGAGCTGCCAGTGTAGAGAGCAATGGATTCCTCACTCAGCCTTCTGATTTTTATGGAACACTTTTTAATATTTCCAAACAATTCTTCATATGAATACTCCTCACAGTCACTCGTGATCTTCTGAGTGGTCAACATCTTACCTTTTCCAGATTGTGAAGAATTCTCATTTGAGTCTATGTAATTATTTCCATCAGAACTTGATGATGACAGTAAAATTACTTGCTTTTTCACAGAGTTGGCCCCACTTTCTTTTTCTGTACTTTCAATCTCCATATTCTCATTAATTAAGGACCCATGAATATCTGTACTTCCTGTTTCTTTCATTTCAGAAGAGTTTGCTACCTCATCTTCACTGCCTGATTTTGTACACTTCTGGGTGTTGGACGTTGGATTGGATGGAATACCTTCATTTGGGCTAAGTTCTCCCTCAACTTCATTGTCTTCTTCCTTTGATAAATTTTCATCATCAGTAGATGAAACTGCTGTGGTTTCACCACTTGAATTACAATTTTCAGTTTTACTTTTCAATTCAATCATGCTGCTATGATCTCCATTAGTATCTTCATTTTCTTTCTCTGAAGTTTCATTGTGGATTTGTTTAGATGTTATGCTTTCATGATTATGGTCTTGAAGATTTATTTCATTTGAATCATTCCGATGTAACGTCCTTTCCTCTGACTGCACTGACTCGGGGGAAGTTTCAGTAGCCGATGCATCATCCTCAGAGACCACAAGGCCTGACATCTCCCTACAAATCGCTTCAATCTTCGTTGGTGAGCAAGTTGTACCTTTCCCTCTTCTTCTCCTCTTCTTAATTTTCCTTAGATATTTCTTGTCTTTCAATTTATGTCCAGGATAGCTTGTAATAAACACTTCTGAGCCAATATGAACATCTGTTTGTTTTTTCTCTTTATCCAATACACAAGCTATTTCCTTTGTAGAATTCCCAGATTCCTCAACCTGTTTCACATCTAACTTGGAAGTATTTCTGTTTTTAACAAAATTTTCAGTAAATTCTGATTGGTCAACAAAATCTTTCTTAATTTCTGATTGGTCAACAGCTTTTCTTGTCAGGTGATCAGATTCATCCTTCTCTTCTTGTGACGGACTTATGGAATAACCAAGTTCATACAGGATTTCATCCGAAACACAGGGACTTCTAACAGGCTGTTCCCCAATATTGTGATTCTCCGACTGTACATTCATCATAGATCACCATTCTTCTCCATATCAATCTGAAATATTATTGTTATAAATCATGAATACTTGTATCAGCAATCTGACTAGACTTGCTTCTTCTTCAGAGATTTTACTCATACTTTAATATATGGTAGAAACAAGCGGCCCATGGGCCACATCGCTCACATAAGTCACTTTGACCCTGCATGCAGTTCTCTAGTTATTGTAATTTTTAAAAGAATTTTTTGCAATCTTTATATCCATAATTTTTTTTTTACCACATATTGTGGCTCCAACTTAACCCTATGGGGCCATGATATAACCATGATAGTGTCACAAGAAAAACAAGAGGCCCATGGACCATATCGCTCACCTGAGCAGCAGTTCCTAGCGATAAACAAGCTTGACCAAAACTATCATTATACAAGCAGCTTGGTTCAGAAAAAACTTTTCAAGGGTAACGACTAAAAATTCACCAATTTCCATACTTAATTATTACACTTGACTACAAATTCATCAATTATCATATGCCCTTGTAGACAGATATGACCTTTCATATTAACAAATTTCATCTAAGGATGTTTTGTGCCAACTTTGGTTCCCTATACATTTGATGTAAAACTTTGACCCCCTATTGTGGCCCCTTCCTAACCCAAGGGGTCATGATTTTTACAAATTTGAATCTCCAATTTGTCAGGAAGCTTTTGTGTAAATTTTAGCTCATCTGGCCCAGTGGTTCTTGAAAAGATTTTTAGGGTGGGGTCCACCCTATTTTTGCATTTTTGTGATTATCTCCCCTTTGTAGGGGGCATGGTCCTTCATTTGAACAAACTTGAGCCCCCTTCACCCAAGTATAATTTGTTCCAAGTTTGACTGAATTGCCTCAGTGGTTCAGGAGAAGAAGATTTTCCTATATATCAGCATGTAAAACTTTGACCCTTTTTATGTGGCCCCACCCTACCCTAGGGGGCCATGATTTTGAATTTACTTAAAATAAAACTCTAAATTCAAATTTCACTTAAATCTCTACTTGTATGGCCTGGTGGTTCTTGATAAGAAGATTTCTAAAGATTTTTCCTATATATTCGCATGTAAAATTTGATCCCCTATTGTGGCCCCACCCTACCCCCGGGGGCCATGATCTGAACAAATTTGAATCTACTCTAAATCAGGAAGCTTTTAGGTAATTCTCCACTCTTCTAGCCCAGTGGTTCTTGAGAAGAAGATTTTTAAAAAGATTTTCTTTATATATTCGCATGTATACCTTTGTTCCCCTATTATGGCCAATCTACCTCCGGAAGGTCATGATTTTAACAAACTTGAATATCCACTATGTCAGGAAGCTTTCATGTAAATTTCAGCTCTTCTGGCACAGTGGTTCTTGCATAATAAGATTTTTAAATGACACCACCCTATTTTTGTGATTATCTCCCCTTTCAAGGGGACATGGCCCTTCATTTGAACAAACTTGAATTCCCTTCACCCAAGGATGTTTTGTGTATTTTGGTTGTAATTCGTCCAGTGGTTCTGAAGAAGAAGATGAAAGTGTGATAAGTTAACGCTGACGACAGACAACGAACAAATTTTGATCAAAATAGCTCACTTGAGCCTTCGACTCAGGTGAGTTAAAAAACCCAAGGTTTGAAATTTTCGAAGATGTTTCTGTATGTGTTCCCATATAAAACTTTGATCCCCCACTGTGGGCCCAATCCTACATCCAGGAACCATAATTTGAACAAACTTGAATCTACAAGACTAAGTATGTAAGGAAGCATTCATATAAATTTAAACTTTTCTGGCCATTGGTTCTTATAATAAGAAGATTGTTAAATGAACCCAACTTACTTTCACCTTTTCTTGATTATCTTTGCTTTTGGAGGGAGCATGGCTCTTAATTTGAACAAACTTGAATCTCCTTCACCCAAGGATAATTTGTGCCAATTATAAAGTTAGATTTAAATTGGTATAGTGGTTCTTGAGAAGATTTTAAAAAGATGCCACAAAATTTTTAATTCTTGATTATCTCCACTTCAAAAGGACCGTGGCACATTATTTCATCATACTTGAATCCTTTTTATCCAAGAATGTTTTGTGGCAAGTTTGGCTAAAATTAGCCCAGTGGTTGTGGAGAAGAAGTCGAAAATGTTAAAAGTTTACAGAAGGATGGACAGCCTGACACCAGACAAAATAATCACAATAGCTCGAGCTTTCAGCTCATAAGAGCCTAAAACAAGTATTTTATAGAGTTCATTAACATCTGTCCCAGTTTTCTCTACTATGTAACATAAATTGTCTACGTAGCATGCTATGACCCATCTCCCTCTCGTTTCTAAAGATATTCTTCAATAAGTATTTCAATCATTTTGCAGTAAAATATCAATAACCTACCACTATTCATTGAAATCAACTTTATTGGAATAAATGTATGTTTATGAAACACAGTGAAATTCCTTATGCCTTGGTTGTATTTTCAGGAATTTCTGTAAACAGACACATTTTATCACAAAAGAAACCAGACATGCTTCCATACAATTTAACCCAGCTAGAGAAATAAAGAACCTTTCATTTGTGGGGTGCATCATTGCTTTATGAAAATTAAGGGCAAAAGCTATATGACAAAACATGATGGAATAATAAATAAATGTATCATATTCGATCTCTTAAATCTGTAGAAAAAATCCTAACCTTACCAACTACGGGAAATGAACTAGTGGGCTGTACCCAACTGTAAAATAAAAGAAGAATGGCATCAATTTGTGTTTGATTTCTGGTTTATATGATATATTTATAGCATATTTACAATACTGACTAGGTTTTCCCAATTTGACCACAATGTTGACAATTTTTCCCAATTCAAAAGCCACAGGACCCTTTTGAAAAATCACTGTGAAATATGAGTTCTATCAAACAGGGTTAAAGTTTAGGTTAAAGTTTTATAAAGTTAGGTCAAACTTAACTCCAAGGTCAATAGTTCAAAAACCATGGCATCTAATTGTCATAAGGAATGTATTTACAAAATATGAAAGCCCTACTTCAAAAAGTTCAGGATATATTGCCTAGATAACTTTTCTTACTCCATGGTTAAAAGATTTGGTATCAAAAGAAAGAATTTGTCACAAAGAATATGAAAGCCCTATCACTCATCATTCAAAAGTTATGAGCAAGGTTAAAGTTTTAAAATATGAGTCAATCCCCAAGGTCATAAATGGTCAAAGATTAGGGTAAAAATGAATGAAAGTCTTGTTACAAGGAATCTATATACAAAATACGAATACTCTACTCGAAATAGTTCAGGAAATGTTGCCATAATTACAAGGTTAAAAACTTGGGATACCCAAATGAAAGGTCTTGTCACAAAGAATGCACATAATATAAAAATATGAAATAGAAGAACCATATCACTGACATTTCAAAAGTTATGAGCAAAGTCAAACTTTCAGACAAGACAAAACAGACTATCTTTGTGTTGATATATATATTATATATATATATATATATATATTATATATATATATAAAAGCACTAAAGTTCCAACAACACCCGATACCTCAGAGTGTCGGATCCACAACATGGATACAAGGTCAAATACAAAAAATTATACAAAGCACTAAAATGACCAACGACACGAACGAGATTGTCAAATTTTCGGGATGACCCGTCCCTTCTTCAGGACATACGAAAAGAATTACATAATGTGGCCAATATCAACAGAGCATAATAACAAAAACAACATATAAATACATCTAGCACTACAACTACACGAATCTACAAACGTATTTACAACGCAGACTACAGTTTTGGATCAGCTCTTTGGAAGAATAAGGCATGACCTAATTCGCTCCACTTTTAACATTGATTGGCAAGCCTAAAGACCAAAAACATGTAGTCTGCATTGTAAATACGTTTGTAGATTCGTGTAGTTGTAGTGCTAGATGTATTTATATGTTGTTTTTGTTATTATGCTCTGTTGATATTGGCCACATTTAAATATGTAATTCTTTTCGTTTGTCCTGAAGAAGGGACAGGTCGTCTAAAAAATTTGACAATCTCTTTGTTCGTGTCGTTGGTCATTTTAGTGCTTTGTATGTGATATATATATATACATATCATCATGTATATATATATTAAGCATTGTTGATCCTTATTGAGAGAGAGACACTGTCTAAATTGTTAAAAGTGTAACACTTAATTAACAAATTAAATGTTCCCAAAACATGTTTTTAAAAAGTCACTATCTGCTCTTTGAACAGCTAGGTTGGGAACACTTCCCCATTAGCAAGATTTTCTCGCTAAAATGTGACTATCCCTCTTTAACGAGAAAGTATATATAACCATATTAACAATGTTTTTGGTGCTTTATTGAAAACAATGGCAAATTTTGTGCAACACACATTCAACATGGCACAAATCGTCTCTATAAAATTGACAACACAGACAAGAAATTTCATATCAACGTTGCTGCGTAAGAGGGAATGATGCTAAAATCCAATGCAGCAAATCATGAGTGGTTTTGTTTTGATTTATATATTTGCAGAAGTATCAGACATTTTAGCCTATTTCCTTCTTTTCATGTGAAACATGAAGAGATGTACGGGATATATTTATTCGCTATAGGGGAAGTGTTCCAACCTGATGAAGATGGCAACATGTTTTTGATGGCAATCTATCTAAAATTATATTCATTGGTCCGCTCTCGTATAGTAGCATAAAGCGTGAACGGATCAAAGGATCCAATAGATTGTCAACATGACGAAAGATAATAATTCAGTTCAAAAAGTGACTTTTACAAGTTCTTGTATAGTTTTAACAATTCAATAAAATGCATGCTTCTATAGCTAAATTTAAATAAAATAGCTTTATAAAGCTACACAGCTTTTTCAAGCTTCTTAGCTAAATCAAGATATTGTGTTGGATCTGAAAACTGACTTTGTCAATAGTTCTATTGCATATATTGAAATGAAAATCAATACACATGCCAGTGTACATTGATATAAAAACCTTTTACGTTGTTTTTAGTGTATTTTCCATGCCTTATGTCCTCATCATAAAGTCAATGACCATTGTCTTATTTCACTGCCTTCGGGAAATTTAATTCTTAAGTGTTACTGTTCCGTGTTAGCTCAACTTCCAGCTGGATTTTATTCTATTCCATAGGACAGGAAATTGTTACTTTCAACTTCAATCGAACATTGATCCCGACTTATGTATGAAACACATCGGGTTCGTTTGCACGAAAAGAATCTCTACCCAGAGTTATCGGTCCTTAGAATGCGAAGAACGCGTCCCAGTTTTGTTAATATGGATAGCCAACGGGATCAAAATTGTATCCTCATAACTGCAATTCTAATTAAAATTAGATCCGCTCATCTACTATCGCTACACCTATGTTTAGCGATAGTAGATGAGCGGATCATAGGATCCAGGCGCGGACCCAGAATTTTTTTTCCAGGGGGGGGGGGGGGGGGGGTCGAACCTTTTCTGAATGGTTTTGCTGGTATATAAGGCATTCTTTTTTGCTTTTTGTTCTATTGAAATTTATTTATCTTTGCAAAATCCAGGGGGGGTGGGGTGGGGGTCCGGACCATCCCCCCTTCTAGATCCGCGCATGGGATCTAATTTTACATTTTAAATATGGCCTGATCAACTCCAGCCAGAGTAATTCATTTTCGGTCCTATCGGATGGAAACAGTGTTGAAAGCGGAAGTTTAGCCAGCATTCCAGACTCGCCAATTGGAGACCCAATTGCAACGTCGCCCCCAAAGAGATGCTTTGCCATCCAGCAAGACAATCGCATGCTGAGACATAGACAAAAAAAACCAAAAAAAAAAAAACCACACAATACGGTTACTGCTTATTAATTTCAAAGCATCAAAAACAAATTAAGGTAACGAATTGCAAGTGCTCCCTGACTCAACAAACCCAGATATTCTTGTTGGATTGGAAACATGGCTGAATGATACAATAAACACCAGGGAAATTTTTCCGCCATGCCTTGGGTATGACGTCATTAGAAGGGATAGGCCAGATGATCCACATGGAGATGTATGGGCTAGTAGCTGTAAGGACTGAACCATTTGTACACCAGCAAGGAATCTAAACTCATTGGTAACAATAGACCCGACCCCCCCCCCCCCCCGACCCCCCGATAGCACTGACTTTATTTTATCGTCCGCCAAACAAGCAGAACCCAAATTACTTGGACCCAATCATCCACGATATCCATTCCCTGCGAACATCGTACAAGAATAACATATTCCTCTTAGGTGGTGACTTCAATTTACCTGACATTGACTGGAACAACAGCAATATCAGTGGGATTCAATACTTCAGAGGTACCAACGAAACTTTCATCCACATGGCTACAGACCTAAATACTCAACAGGTAGCTCATAAACCTACTAAAGGAGACAACAGGTAGTTCATAAACCTACTACAGAAGACAACAGGAAGCTCATAAACCTACTACAGGAGACAACAGGAAGCTTATAAACCTACTAGTGGGGACAACAGGTAGCTCATAAACCTACTAGTGGAGACAACAGAAAGCTCATAAACCTACTAGAGGAGACAACAGGTAGCTCATAAACCTACTACAGGAGACAACAGGAAGCTCACAAACCTACTACAGGAGACAACAGGTAGCTCATAAACCTACTAGTGGAGACAACAGAAAGCTCATAAACCTACTAGAGGAGACAACAGGAAGCTCATAAACCTACTACAGGAGACAACAGGTAGCTCATAAACCTACTACAGGAGACAACAGAAAGCTCATAAACCTACTAGAGGAGACAACAGGAAGCTCATAAACCTACTAGAGGAGACAACAGAAAGCTCACAAACCTACTACAGGAGACAACAGGAAGCTCATAAACCTACTACAGAAGACAACAGGTATCTCATAAACCTACTAGAGGAGACAACAGGTAGCTCATAAACCTACTAGAGGAGACAACAGGAAGCTCATAACTCTACTAGAGGAGACAACATGAAGCTCATAAACCTACTAGAGGAGACAACAGGGAAATCAAAAACCTACTACAGGAGATAACAGGAAGCTCATAAACCTACTACAGGAGACAACAGGAAGCTCATAAACTTACTACAGGAGACAACAGGTAGCTCATAAACCTACTACAGGAGACAACAGAAAGCTCATAAACCTACTAGAGGAGACAACAGAAAGCTCATAAACCTACTAGAGGAGGCAACAGGAAGCTCATAAACCTACTAGAGGGGACAACAGGTAGTTCATAAACCTACTACAGGAGACAACAGAAAGCTCATAAACCTACTAGAGGAGACAACAGAAAGCTCATAAACCTACTAGAGGAGGCAACAAGAAGCTCATAAACCTACTAGAGGGGACAACAGGTAGTTCATAAACCTACTACTGGAGACAACAGGAAGCTCATAAACCTACTAGAAGAGACAACAGGTAGCTCATAAACCTACTAGAGGAGACAGCAGGTAGCCCATAAACCTACTAGAGGGGACAACAGGAAGCTCATTAACCTACTAGGAGAAAACATCGTAGACCTTATGTTCATGTCACACCCAAACCAATTTAATCGATGCAAGACCTTACCACGGAATGGTAACAGTGACCATGGCTTGTGTTAATCGACTTCGTACCCAGGTAAATTGTCTTAAATTCCAGCGTAAGAATTTATACTTGTGGAAGAAAGCAGACACGGAGGGAGTTAATGCACGTCTCTCGGGCTGCTGACATTTCAGAAAACACATTTCCCATACGTTGACAGCATGTGGGCCTATAGTAAGGAACTGATCATGGAGAATATCAGCAAATAAGTCCCAACCTAATAATCACTCGCCAGACACACCCATCCATGGATGAATACCCATTTAAGACGGCTGGGCAAAAGGAAAAAGAAAGCCTACACCAAATCACGGAAAGGAAAGAGACAGAAAGACAAAACAAAGCCCTGTTTCAGAGAGATATGAGGATTGACCATACATCCTGTATGGAAACACAATGAGTAATGGCCTGAAGGAAAACCCTGAGCAGTTTTGGCCCTTCATAAAACGCCGAAAACAGGACTCGGGACAGATAGTCTCCTTGAAATCGAAGGACGGTCTGCTTCACAATGACAGCCAGATTAAAGCTTCAATTTTGAACAACCAGTTTCAACCTGCAAATACCAAAGAGAACCTGTCCAATCATCAGTCAGACATCGGTCCCCATAAACATCCTACCATGCATCTCAGCATAGTACATGAGAGGGTAGTAAAGAAGTTATTCTGGAAAATAAAACCTCACAAGGCTACAGGACCTGATGATATACATTCCTTCATTCTTAAAGCTGCAGCAGGAACTCTCCCCCTACTTCATCCGACTATATCATATGTCATTAGACAGTGGGAAAATACCAAACGACTGGCACACAGCAAACACTATGCCAATATTCGAAAAGGGAGGAAAACACCTAGCCTCCAATAACTTAGTGTATATCTGTGTCATTAATATTGGTTGCTTGCTAGTAACACGCTTAAACACATTGTCCACATCACCATCACGGACCATTTCGACAGACAGAACATCCTATGTAATGAATGCAAGGTGAAGATAACGAACAGTGATCAATCTCATAGCTCCTATAAGCAATACAAAATAGATAGCTGGGCAATAACGGACCCCTAGACACGCCAGAGGTGGGATCAGGTGCCTAGGAGGAGTAAGCATCCCCTGTTGACCTGTCACACCCGCCGTGAGCCTTATATCCTGATCATGTAAACGGAGTTATCCGCAGTCAAAATCAGTGTGCCAAGAACGGCTTAACAATCGGTATGAAACACGTCAGACAGCATTTGACCCAGTGATAGGTTGTAATGCAAAACTAAATCGTTCTAACTACCATATAATTTGTGAAATGTTGACTTTAAACGAGAATGTCGAATCCCCTGCACCATCAACTTGTTTGGCAGTAACCTGCCTCGATTTAAAAACTTATCATACGCAGAACAAGCTCTTACGTATGGAATCAGTTGAACGATATAAACACCATATGCAGGTTTTAATGGACATAAATATGGGAAGTTGACGATGGAGAAGCTAATATCATACCGTTTATCGCAAAGTTAATTTGTTAGATTGCTTTTAATATCTATTTAATGTCACATCCATACACTTACACTCGGCTTTATTAAGAGAAAAAGAAACAAAATACTGACTAAATGACAAAACGATTGGTAGAGAGGACTTCTCGTACCAAGCATTTTGCATTTTATGCTGTTATCGACTGTCCAGGAACGAAAGATTGATTGATTTTATATTGTTTGACTTCCCTCTCGAAAATTGTTCACTCATATGGAGATGTCACTATTGCCGGTGAAGGGCTGCATAATTTAGGTCTATGTTCGGCACTTACTTATCGTGCCACACCTGCTGTGACACGGGGCCTCGGTTTTTGCTGTCTCATCCGAAGGACCACTCAAATGCTACCGAGGACCTACTCTAACCCGGATACCCACGGGGAAGAATAATTCAAGAATGTTATTGAGCATTTTCCCTCACCTTGACTTCCAGATCGTCAGTTACGTCAAAATTAACCTTACCAAAGTTGTTAAGGATTTTGGCAAACACTGAACCGTTAAAATACCATGCTGACTTGACCTCTTCATATTCGTTTAGTGTGAGATGAGTACCACATTAGGTTTGGTAACATTGTTCACGAATCTGCCTTTTCCCAACTGTTTCACTGCGGATTGTTTCCTCTTATTCTATTCTGGATTTGAACTCATCTTTGAGTGCTTTTAAACTCCGACCTAGGTAAAAAAAAAAAAACCCAGCTTGCCTCCCCATCAAAACTATGTACAGTACATGCACATGTTAGACCTGGTATAGGGACTTCACGATTCCAAGCCTTTGATCTAATTTAGTATGAAAATCCTTTAATGACTCAATGGTTTAGCTGATGTCTTCTGATAAGGCATTCCAGTCCCGCACGAATCTGGGACCGAAAGAGTGGCAAAAGACATATTTGCGGGTCCTCTGCTGCCAGATTGTGTTTCCACCACGTTATGATATCTCCAAGGGGCGGTTCTTCGGATGAGACTGCAAAAACCGAGGCCCCGTGTCACAGAAGGTGTGACACGATAAAGATCCCTCCCTGCTCGAAGGTCGTAAGCGCCGAGCATAGGCCTACATTTTGCAGCCTTTCACCAGTAATGGTGACGTCTCCATATAAGTGAAAAATTCTCGAGCGGGACGTTAAACAATATGCAATCAATCAATCAATCGTCGTGCTTGGAGGGAATTCCACTTCCACCTTTCCATCATTGCTGTTACACTTCCTGGATAACGGTTTTTGTAATCGCTGTAGACGAATCTGGCAGCTCTCCGTTGTACTGCTTCTAGGTCCTTAATGTGGTTGGCATGGTAAGGATCCCACACCGTCGATGCATATTCTAATCCTAGTCTTACGAATGTGCAGTAGGCATAACTTCCTGTCTGCATCTGTTGAGGTTTCGTTTCAGGAAGCCGAGGGTTCTGTTTGCCTTGCTGACAGTGTTATTGATATGCCTCGACCCGTGCAAGTCCTTACTAATTGTCGCCCCTAGATATTTTTCATATGGTACTATTTCTAGATTGTGTCCATGGAGAGTGCAATTGGTTTGCAATGGGTGACGCTTGTTGGTTATTCAGATGACCGTGCTTTTCTCTGGGTGGAAAGGCATTTGCCATTTTTGTTCCCATCTCTCCAGTGATGTTAGGTCCACTTGGAGTTCCGGATCGAATCTTGTGGTAAACTAGGCAGTTATCAGCAAACAGTCTTTCATCCGAGTTGGTGGCTTTTGAAAATCGTTAATACATGCTGTCAATTGAAAATATGCTGGAGTTCCTTATTGATAATATCTTCGTAGTCTTTGGTGATCAGGTCTTCCAACAGTCTATTGAAATTCCATGGGCACAGATTGTGCTCCTCTATTAATTGACCTGTTTTTATATTCTTATGAAGCAGAATTTATTCAAAAACTTCTACGGGAGAAGAAAAAATATCTTGTTGTGGCCTTCAATTCGACATTTAGATATATCGACGACGTTTTATCTATTAACAATGATAATTTGCATTCATATGTCGATTCGATATATCTCTGTGAGCTCGAAATAAAAGACACCACAGAGTCGTCCACTTCTGCTTCATACTTAGATATTTTATTGAAAGTAGATATTAACAGCAAACTGACAACTCAACTGTATGACAAACGGGATGATTTCAGTTTCTCCATCGTCAACTTCCCATATTTATGTAGCAATATTCCATTATTACCTGCATATGGTGTTTATGTCTCTCAACTGATTCGATACGCAAGAGCTTGTTCTGCGTATGGTCAATTTTGAAATCGAGGCAGGCTGCTGACAAACAAGTTGATGGTTCAGGGGTTTCAACAGTCTCGATTGAAGTCAGCATTTCGCAAATTCTATGGTCGTTATAACGATCTAGTTCGTCAATACAACCTATCATTGGGTCAAATGCTGTCTGGCGTGTTTCATACCGATTGTTAAGCCGTTCTTGGCACACTGATTTTGCCTACGGATAACTCCGTTTACCTGATTAGGATATAAGGCTCACGGCGGGTGTGACCGGTCGACAGGGGATGCTTACCCCTCCTAGGCACCTGATCCCACCTCTGGCGTGTCTAGGGGTCCGTGTTTGCCCAACTATCTATTTTGTATAGGAGCTATGAGATTGATCACTGTTCGTTATTTTCACCTTTGATTGGTAAAAATACAAGATTCATTTATGATTTTATTTCATACACCGAGTTACACAATATAGCAGGACTTTTAGGTATTTCGGATTTCAAAAATTTCGGTTGAGCATCACTGAAGAGACATTATTTGTCGAAATGCGCATCTGGTGCATCAAAATTGGTACTGTATACGTTTTATATTATTTAAGACCGGCGAACATTAAGTGGCAAGAAATGAAACGCGGCTGTTGTCAGGGCGATCCTGTTGCACCAACCTTTTTCTTCTCTGTGCTGAAATACTTGCAATTTTAATCAAGCAAAATAATAATATCAAAGCTGTTAAATGATACGGAACCCAAGTATGCTGATGATACATCCCTAACACGTGACGGTTCTGACAAGATTTCCCAGTATGCTGGTGATACATCCCTAACACGTGACGGTTCTGACAAGATTTCCCAGTATGCTGATGATACATCCCTAACACGTGACGGTTCTGACAAGATTTCCCAGTATGCTGATGATACATCCCTAACACGTGACGGTTCTGACAAGATTTCCCAGTATGCTGGTGATACATCCCTAACACGTGACGGTTCTGACAAGATTTCCCAGTATGCTGATGATACATCCCTAACACGTGACGGTTCTGACAAGATTTCCCAGTATGCTGGTGATACATCCCTAACACGTGACGGTTCTGACAAGATTTCCCAGTATGCTGATGATACATCCCTAACACGTGACGGTTCTGACAAGATTTCCCAGTATGCTGGTGATACATCCCTAACACGTGACGGTTCTGACAAGATTTCCCAGTATGCTGATGATACATCCCTAACACGTGACGGTTCTGAAAAATTTCATGCTGCTCTTGACACATTAGACTTCTTTGGTAAACTATCTGGTTTAAAAGTAAATTGCTCCAAAACAAAAATTATATGAATTGGATCTGAACAAATCCTGCTGAAGGTTTCCACCCTGCAAGATGAAAGCTGGATTGGGGATCTACTACTTTTACTCTGCTAGGTGTAAATTTTTCAGTTGTTCTTGAGGAAAATTCTTATTTAAATTATAATTTACATATTTCAAAACGCTATGCACTGATTCAGTAATTGAAGAGACGTGTTTTAACCCCTAATAGCTAGGATCATAAGCAAAAGCATTGATTTCACCAAAACATTGAAGTCATCCTATCATCGCCAAACGTCACCATCAAAAGTAAATGTGGAACCACGCTTCCGTTTTCCGAAATGTGGTATTTTAACGATATCGGTTTTATTTTTGCATGGCGATATTCAAAATATCCGATATCAATTCCTTCCTGGGCGTTCTTATCAGCTGTGACCAAATTAAAGTTGACAGTGTAAAACGGGAAAGTTAAAGATAATTCAAACTTTATAAAAGAATTCGCGGGGAAACAAAGGTGACATGAACTACATGTCAGCTGATTAAGGCGTGCCAATAGTACTGTACATGTTTGTGAGGCAATGTACATTGACTTCATCAGTTCATGTATGTAAAAGTTTGGAATTACGGGGCGTCGGAAAGTCTATCATTGCATGTAGGGAGACGAATTGGAAAGGGATCTTGATATTATTATTTCTTTTTGTCATTAACCTGATGACACAGTATGGAATAAAATGAATTGATTTTGTGTTTTTCTTTACATTGCATGCAAAACGGCACTGATCACATTGATATATTTTAACACGGCACTGATCACATTGATATATTTTAACACGGCACTGATCACATTGATATGTTTTAACAAATATTGAAGAAAAGGTATCAAAACATTAATTGTTGTGAAGTTGAAAGGACACAGTTCTTGGTTCTTTCTGTCGATTGAACGGTTAGGAAATTTGAAATGAATAGGTTTATTTGTCCATAAAAATGGGGGGTGATCAACATGGTATTTTCCACAATGTATATATATTTACAAAGTGTACATAATGAAAATATTTCTTCGTCTTTAAAAATCTTAAAATGAATGATTATATAATTTAATAAAGGGCATTTAATTTATGTTGATTATCATAAACTATTTGCTTGGAAAAATTATTATTATAGGTGTATATGTGCCGTATTTAACAGTATTTTGTTTGATGTTAAAAACTATACCAAAGTTTTGTCAGTATGATAAACTTTGAAGATCGCATTGTTATTTAACGTCCCTCGCGAGATTTTTTCACTCATACGGAGACGTCACTATTCCTGGTGAAGGGCTGCAAAATTTACGCCTATGCTCGGCGCTTACGGCCATGGAGCAGGGGGAGGGTAGGGGGTCTTTATTGTGTCACAAATGCTGTGACATGGGGTCTAAAATAATACGATTTGACAATTTCGATAAATTATAAACGGGCATTAAAGGATTTCTGGTCTACTGACTACAAGAAAATGATTATTTTTTTTTTAGTGCATATTGGCATAATCATGTTATTCGTTTGACATGTTTGGTTTATACGTGTTAACTATTGACTTTTTAAAATCATTCTATTTATTCCGTTTATAAAAGCAAAAATCATTCATTGACATTTACGGAATAAATGCTATATATAAGTACGTAGAATACATGCTAACAGAGTCGACCACTTCTGCTTCATACTTAGATATTTTATTGAAAGTAGATATTAACGGCAAACTAACAACTCAACTTTATGACAAACTGGATGATTTCAGCTTCTCCGTCGTCAACTTCCCATATTTATGTAGCAATATTCCATTATCACCTGCATATGATGTTTATATATATCTCAACTGATTCGATACGCAAGAGCTTGTTCTGCGTATGGTCAGTTTTTAAATCGAGGCATGCTGCTGACAAACAAGTTGATGATAATGGGGTTTCAACAGTGTCTACTGAAGCCAGCATTTCGCAAACTGTATGATGGTTATGCCAATACAACTTATAATGCATTGGGTCAAATGCTGTCCGATTGTTAGACCGTTTGTAGCACGCCGATTTTTACTATGGATAACTCTGTTTACCTGATCAAGATAGAGGGCTCACTGGTCAACGGGATACTTACTCCTCCTAGGCATCTGATCCCACCTCTAGTGTGTCCAGATGTCTGTGTTTGCCCAGCTATCTATTTTGTATTACTTATGGGATTATGAGATTGATCACTGTTTGTTATCTTCACCTTTCATATACACGTATATTTTTCAATGTCTATCTAATGCTGGAATATATATATGTATCTTATAAAGGCAATCTATCTTAATTTAACTTAAATTTTAACACTAGGATTGCTTTTGTTGACCACAGAAAAAGGGGCCGAATTCAATACAGCTATGTCACCTCATCCTATACGGAATACTCAGAATCCGGCTTGGACAAATTATATACCACTGTTGAATAAACATTAACTTTACAATCACCATACACAACCTTATTACCATTTATTGATTCAGAAGCATATAGATTTGAAGACAACAATGGTAGGACTTGGGCCAATTTTAATTATTCATCACGAGTTTTCCTTTAGCTGTTTAAGATTTCTGCAATAAAAGTTTCTCCCGGACACGTGTTACAATTGTACATTTCTTATTATATAGGCCTAGGAAGCAACCAATGTCCTCGTAATTTAGTTGCAGTTTGATCCATCAAAATTCCCCCAGTGAATGACCGTTCTGTAGCTGTCCGTATTTAAACAAGGATAACTAACACTACACAATGGTCAATGAATCTCTTTCGCATTGTATATTCTTTAGTTAACAAACCATAAAACATACCAGTTCAAATACATTTTGTATTATTGCATAATAAAGCAGAAAGGCCACATACAGAAATACTGTGCAGTCAAGTATCAAAATGTAATTGCCAATTATACCTAAACAAAATACCGACAAAGGAAATTAGAGCTGATCGTATTTGTTAAATAACCATTTAAATTATCTTTAACAATTCAAACATTACCTACAATACTGCATGTCTGATTATCTTTTTTTTTTCCATGTACATTGTAAGATTAAACAATTGTTTAAACCCCTGAGAAGGAGAGCAATTAGTTAACATGTAAAATAGATATTGCCCTTACATGTAATCAGTGCACTAAGAATTTACAGTACTGTTCACATTGGTTATAAAAAGGGAAGAAAAATTCTAATTCTTTATTTTTCTATCTACTTGAGCTTTTCAATTTTTTCCCGGATGCTAGCTTCACTTGCTCCAACCACTTCATCTAACTGGAAAAAAAAATTAAAATTCCATCACTACATTTAAAATTCAATAATATCTACATATAAAGTTATCGCAATTCACCTTTGAATTAGAACGCTTTACCCGATATAGTATTGCGTTGTGTGACGACACAATTGAATGAGACGATTGAACAATTTGAATGACATGTTTGATGTAATACAACAAGAGTTTTCATTGGCCGATTACAGCCCGCCCACTTTCTCGAGCGGAGTCAGTGCAGCTGGAGAAATGTACATAACTCTCTGAAAAGATCCACCCCTTATAAAAACCTTCGATTTACGGGTCACAAAAAAGCTGCGGACGATTGAGGCCTGAAATCGGTGTATTCTTGTGTTGTTGTCTCATAAACTCAATATAAAAACATCTTAACATATTTTCATACTATATACTTGTGTCCAAACATACCTTCAAATTTTCATTAAAGCCACACACGGCCCGAAAACTCGCAGCCTCAAATGATTGCGTTTGTTGACGTAGCCATGTTAGGTAGCCGGTCAATTCAAACTCTTGCTATTGGTATCTATTCATAAAATCGGTTGTATGTTATGTATTCGCTCTTCATTTATTATCAACACGAATAATTGATAGAAATTAAAACATTTTTGTACCAGTTTTTGTAAAGGTAAAATAAGCTCTTGATTAACGAAAATGCTACATAAGCCTAATAAATGGAGACCGGCCGGCGCGGCCGCTCATGACTAATGAAAGCCGCATTGCCTTGAGTTTAGCTATTTGAATAATTATCATTTAATGGGACTGGGGTGGTATATTATCTAAACTATTTAGCTAAAATATTTGTGGGGTATTAGTATACATCTAGACGCTATTGTGCTAGTATGGAAATGAACCGAGATTCGAATTGACTGGCTACCTAACATGGCTACGTCTACGAATGAAATCATCAAAAGCTGTGATCGAGTTTTGGGGCTTTAATAAATATTTGAAGGTATGTTTGGACACAAGTATAGTAGGAAAATATGTTAGGAATTTTTTTGATACTAAAGTTATGAGGCAACAACACAAGAATACAACCTTTTCTCTTTCTTCCTTTGAAGTTTTTTTTCATCTAGCATCTGGCTGTCATGTTTTCAAATGCTGACTACTCCCGTATAAGGGAATTTTGGGCGGACTTATACATATGGACCAATGAGAGTGTCTGTTGCATTTCTCAATTGTATTACAAACAGATTCAATTGTGTCGTCACACAACGCAATACTATATCGGACAAATCGTTCTAATTCAAAGGTGAATTGCGATAAACATGACCTTTGTTGTAGTCTATCCACTACATGTGTCTTAAATTAAGAACAGTAGATAGTACTCAGTCATATTTAATGACAGGATTGGTCTGGTCACATGAGAACTAAATAGAGTTTTAGATAGGTGCATCTTGAAAGACAATTCACAAGTTTCAAGATGCATCCGAGTTATTTTTTTTTTTTTAGAGAACTCTTGTGCAAAGTTACTGCACAAAATAATTAGTTTACATGCAAGGTGGGATAAAACGCAGTATTAAGTCTTCCCCGGAAGACATGTGTCGCCTGCTAGTTCATTCTATATGTAATATATCACGTATAATGTTGAAAAAGTAAATTATTGAAATGGTTTTTGTCACTAAACAGGAAGTTGATAAGCGACAGATTCGAAAATGTCTTTTTTTGCTATAAAAAATTCTAAGTCCCGGCAAACAGGAAGTTGATAAGCGACAGATTCGAAAATGTCTTACACAATACAGTTGGCCACAGTGATGCTCTGTGCCAAATATCAGGAAGTTGTCCCATGTGGTTCTTGAGAAAACTGTGACAGAAATTTTTTGTGACGTCGACGACGCCAGACGACGGATAGTGATCCCTATATGTCGCCACTGCGTAACGCAGGCGACACAATAAAAACTTCAATCGAAAAGGTGATTTGAAAAGCACACTTGATCTTTCAGCTTAAATAAGCACTGTATGAAGCTTAAGGTGTTTATAAGGGTGGATCTGTAGCTCTCTGTTCCATCACAATATTTTTTCAAAGAGCTACAGTTCTGCAGCTAATATTTCACCCATTCAATGCATGCCACTTATCCTAATTAAAATTACATCCCTTAATCAGCTCATATAGTTCACTACATGATGATCTAACAACATCCTGTTCAAAGAACGGATATTTTCTAAGGATATGTCGTTGCTGTTCATTGATAAAGGAGTTTTCTCAGCATACATTCCATGTTAATCTTAAGTTTGTTTGTTTTACATCCCCTTGAGAATTTTTCACCCATATTGAGATGTCACCAGCTGTAGGTGAAGTACCACAAATATAGATTTGTGCTTAAAGTTCAGGGGCCCATTTTACAAAACAACCTACGACAGAGTCGCAAGTCTTAAATTTCATTACACTGTTATTACTTTGAGTGAATGAAGTAAAACTTTTCTGAGGCTTAGTCTTCAATATTTAAAAAAAATATTTTGCATTTGAAGTGAATGATCTTATAATAAATTGGAAAATTCCAGTATGTAAAGTTGGTTGTAAGTCGTAAGTTCTTTTGTAAAACGCGCCCCAGGCCCCAGGATCATGAAACATTTCAAGCTTAAGTCAAAATCTGAATATTGTGATGAAATGATTGAGAAGTCAATCATTCCAAAATAAATTTGCTATTCAATATTGTTTCATTGAATTTCTAGTGTCTGCAAATTAAGAGTTTCAGTTCAAAAGTAATAAACATCTTACAGGTGATTGAAATTTTGACTTAAGTCTGAGTTTGTTACATGATCCTGGGGCCAGGACTGTAGCAGTAAGTTATGTGACAGACTTTTGATTTACTGCCAGAACTCTGTTATATTATGGATTTACACACAGCCATCTGTCCTCTTTTTTTGAGGAGTGTATTGGAAATTTTTTAAAAGCGGTTAAATAACAAACTTGAGGAATGAATGAACCATGACTACTGGATTGTGGAAATCGATCTCTGTGGACGATTAGTTTTCCGTCATCCATTCAGGAATAACATAGGACACTTATAGTAGTTAGTTTACAGTTATATACAAAAGAGCTGAACGTGTAAACAAAAAGTTAAAAACACAGATTTATATTGTTTAAATTTTTGAATTCAGCCATGTTATGATGGATAAAACAAGATTATTCATTTGTCTCTGGTTTCCAGAATGTGATCCTCAATGTGATGTCATGAGATGTTAGTGTAAATTGTATGCAATAATTAATTGGTCATTGACTGTACAGCACTGGGTGGGTATAGCATATTATAAGCTAACTTTAGCCTTAGACTCGGCATGCTCAGATGAGTCAGATATAAACTAACTTAATTAGGCTCAAAAGGAAATAAATATAAGCTAACTTGAGCCTTAGGCTCAGATTAACTAAATATAAGCTAACTTGAGCCTTAGGCTCATATTAACTAAATATAAGCTAACTTGAGCCTTAGGCTCAGATTAACTAAATATAAGCTAAATTGAGCCTTAGGCTCAGATGATCTAAATATAAGCATGAGAAATATCACTTACACTATGCATGCAAATGAAATATTTTTTTGAAAAACTTTACCAATAGATTCTTAAAAATAATTCATACTAACCTTGTTTCCTGCTTTGTAAAAGAAAAATGTTGGCATTGCTGAAATACCACAGTCTTCAGCAGTTTCCTAGAAGAAAAAAAATTGCTTCAGTCTCTCAAGTAAACTTATATATTTAAGGTAGCTTATTACACTAAAGCTTATACTCTGTATGACATCACGTCACAAGATGGCGATTTAATGTTTTGTGAAATTATTTGTATCGATCGATTTCATTGTCTAGCATCGTAGCTCAGTGGTTAAAGCATTAGGCTGGTGAACCACAGATCTCACGTTAAATCCCCCAGAATCTTTTGTTCATATGTGTTGAAATAATTTTTTTTTAAATCGTGTTTTTATCAAAATTTGTATATTTTTTTTGCCTTTTTGGCATATATACTTAATGTATATCTTCATATCTTTTATAATTAAATCAATTCATACTGATTTGAGAAACTATTTTTGGGTGTAGTGAGCCACCATAAGTTGGATCTGTACTCAACCTTAAAGAGACCCAATCATAAAAAAAAAAATTGCCTTTACGAGATACATATATTCTAGTAATAGTAAATAAAAATTAGAAAAATAAGTGTTAACATGTTATTTGATTTTTTTTCATTTAAATAGTGCCTAAGAATTAGGTAAGAAGCCCTTGCACACATAATCAATTGAATGATTGAAAATGTACATGTCTTTCATTTGGCACTCAATAACTTAAAGTTTCTAATATCAGCACAAAATGATTTATTTTGGATAGAAAATACAAGAATGCAGATTTTGAAAAATTCATTATACAAGACTGGAGGATTTCAACTGAGGGTCTACGGGTTAGTAACCTAGTAACCTTTATCCAATGAGCTATGGTGATATACAAATAAATCGATTGCTACAAATATTTCACAAATCAGAGAGAGATAAAAAAGATAAAAGTGTGAAAATTAGTTCAGATGACAACAGATTCCACAGACTTTCAATCAGAAAAGTTCAGTTGAACTTTGGCTCTGGTGAACTTAAGGTGGGTCGATCCTCATGTGACTTATCAATATTAATGTTTAAAAGTGCAAAATCTGTATTAAGTTCCATTCAATATAGTTAAATTTAATCAATAACCAAAGAAAATATGTATGTTGCCACATTTTTAAAGATGTCAGACATAAAAAAATGAAAGTTTATGTTAAAATCAGAAAATCACACATTTTCGTTATACAGAATAATTAAAATAGATAAAAACTTGTTGAAATGACAAATCTTAAATGTCAACAGTTAAAAAAAAAAGTTAATTCATAAATATGTATAAATTAATTGTGGATATTAGGGAAATCATGTATGACAGACATACAGTAGAAGAAATACCAGCATAGGAGTTTTGCCCTTGACATTTTTTTAATTACAAAAAATTGATTATCTATGAAAAATATAAACTTTTTCAAAATCAATAGTTTACCAATTATTTAATTTATGCAGTGAATAAAATTCCTCTGAAAGATATATTTCTATCATGCGCAAAGTTTAATTTGATGAAGATTTTTGCAAAAACCTATGACATCATACGAGGATCGATTAACCTTAAGAAAAACGATAACTTTTTCCGAAAATGATGGTCAGATGCAGCATCCGAATCATAGTGCAGATGCTTGTACCATATCAAATCCAGATATTCAATTGTAATTTTGATTAATAATCTCTTCAAAAGTAAAATGAGAAAAATACAAATTGTAGTGAAATGGCTGACGACCATTTTGATTTGAATGACTACTAGTACATTGTATATGAGTTGAATTACATGTATGTCACCTCATGAAAATTAAAGTCAGCACAGAGACAAATGGTCCTAAGGGGATCCGGGTTAGAATAGCTCCTCTGTACCCCTTGGTTGTTGTAAGAGGTGATTAAATGGGGCAGTCCTTCGGATGAGATCACAAAAACCGCGAGGCCACATGTCACAGCAGATGTGGCACAATAAAGATCCCTCCCTGCTCAAAGGTTGGTAAGTGCCGAGCATAGGCCTAAATTTTGCAGCCCTTCACCGGCGACGTCTCCATATGAGTGAAATATTCTCGAGAGGGATGTTAAACAACATCCATTCAAAGACAAATGACAGACAAAACTTTGCTCAGAGAAGTTAAATGTGGGTTACAAATCAATATATGCAACTCACCGAATTTTCATCCACATCCACCTTGATGAAATTGACACCAGAAAATTCCTTTTCCATTTCCTGTAATATCAAACAGATTCAATATCAAATTAGTATGAAGACGCCAAGAACACTGGCTTCATTTAGAGACTGTAGTTTTTAAAAGTTGCAACTTTTGATGGTCTTATATTTTTTTTGTTAGTTTCAGACTTCAACTCAGTACATGTAGCCTTATGACAGAAAATTAACTGCTCAAGATGAAAAAGGCCCCAAAAATAGACTTCTACTTACTTCAATTTTAGGAGCAATCATTCTGCAAGGACCACACCATGTTGCATAGAAATCAACCACAGTTAATTTGTCCTCTTTAATGACAGCGTCGAAGTCTGCCTGAAATGGGAAATTACGAAACATGTTAGAAACTCCCAAAACAACATTTCAAAGAAAAAATAGTAGCTTCATTCTCATTTGTGTTGCAAATAACTTCAGGGCACATCTAGGAATTGAAGTTGGGGGGTGGGGGTTGCAACTTCACAATAAAATTAGTAGTCATGCACCTGCTACACAACAGAGTCTAGTTTCCTGGAATTAACCAATAAATTGAAGATGTCTGTAAGCAGTGCTTACCCTGTAACAAACCATGATTGGGAACCACCTCAAATGATGGAAATACCATCAACACAATGGTCACGGATATCCGCTGATTTTTGTGGTGCATTCTCAACAGGAGAGTATGTATTAGTCAAGATTGATGACCATTCCAGATACCCATTGGTAGAGATGCCAAGATCTACTGCAGCAAAGTCGGTAATACCAGTGATAAACTAAATCTTCTCGCTGTATTGAATACCAGAAGGGTTAAAGACAGTCAACGGTCCACCATTCCAAAGCCATGAGTTCAGCAAATCTCAGAGTATCATGGTTTCAAGCATAGAAGGGTCACACCATTATGGCCGAAGGCTAATGGTGAAGCTGAATGGTTCATGTGGGCACTAGAAAAAGCTATCAAAAAAGCCATTATAGAATTCAAAAACTGGAAACAGGAAATGTGTACGTTTCTGAGAAATGATCAGGCCACGCCCTATAGCACTACTAGTCTGCAGCAGACTCCTAGGTCGTAAAATGAGGACAAAACTATCTTAAGTGGTGGAAAAGACAGACAAACATACCGATGTGTACAAGAACAATAGACAAGCCAATGAAAAACAAGAGGTACTGTGAGCAATGCTCACTAAGAATACCCCCCACTTACCCCAATCTCCCAAAGGGTGTTGGTAATAGGTAAAACTTCAGTATTATGATCCAAAAGGTATCTAGGAACACAGCATCTCCATGCGATGAAAAAAGCCGTTTAAAGAATTTAAATGGAAACCATATTGCTACTTTGATGTCCAGTGTGCGTGACCTTTGACCTTTTGACCCCAAAATCGATAGGGAACATCTTCATCCCATGGGTAGTCCATATGTATGATATGGTGACTGTAGGTGGAAAGGATAACGCTTTAGAGCCCGGAAACCATATTGCTACTTCGATGTCCAGTGCGCTTGACCTTTGGACCCTAAAATCGATAGGGAACATCTTCATCCCATGGGTAGTCCATATATATGATATGGTGACGGTAGGTGGAAAGGATAATTCTTTAGAGCCCGGAAACAATTGCGTCTACAGACGGACGGACAGACAGACGGACAACCCGATTCCAGTATACCCCCCCCCCTCCCCACAACTTGTTGCGGGGGTATAAAAATGAAATACTATGCAGAACAAAGAATCCTTGTTGAAAGAAGGTAACATTTGTATTGGTGAAGATTCCAAAGGAAACAAACTTTCAACTCTATTCAACACCACACCTTATATATATCATTGCAGAAGGAGAAGGTCATGCGGTAACAGGAAATTCGTTGCAATTCAAGAAAGACAGTCAATTTGAAAGTTGATCAGGATGTTCTGAAGGATTTTGAGAAGCGAGAGGAAGAGGTTGAAGTAATCGAATTTCCTGATGTACCAAATGTTTCGGAAAGGTTACTGTAAGCCAGAAATCCAAACCCCAACTGTTCACAAAAGGCCATCATGTTTTGTGAAAATGCCAGAGCACTTGAAAATAGGGCTGAAACAATTAATCGCGGTTCACTCGAACCGCGATTCACGGCATTCGGTTCAATATCTTCAAATTTCGATCGGTTTATGTTTACATTTTTTCCCGGAAATAAAGAATTCAACACGGATTTGGTTTTTTACCTTACAATTTATTACAACAAAAATGGCGGACGCTAACTCGGGAATCGTGATTAAAAACTCCGGCAAATCTAAGGTCCCCTGTTTGGAAGCATTTTGGTATTAAAGAAAACGGAACTGTGGCAGTATGTAGAATTTGTTTCACAGAAATAAATTACCAATGCTCTTGGATATTTTATAGCATGTGATATAATAAAGACCATATTCCGTTGTTGAAAACGATGATTTTCAGGGGGGAAATGAAATAAAAACATGAAAGTTGTGTATTTTTTATTGTTTATTAGAGTTTTTGACAACTATTGAATTGAATCGAAAATAATCGAATCGTGGCCTAAGAATCAATTGAACCGAACCGTGAGGTACCTGAATCGTTTCAGACCTACTTGAAAAACTATGTGCTTTCCTAGGAATTCATTGGATGTATTTGTGCATGAAATGGATGACTATATATATGTAACTTTATTTACATGTTATGCTTACTTAGTTATTCTAGTCATATAATACATTTATATCGGGTGTTTGGAATCTCATAAAAACTCATTTGTACAGTGTAAAGACAGCTATTAAAATCAGCTGAATTCTAATATTTTTAATATCTGATCTAGCTGCAGAACTGTAGCTCTCTGAAAAAATATTTTGACATAACAGAGCTACCCCTTATAAAAACCTTCGATTTACGGCGCACAAAAAGCTGTGTATTTTTCAGTTGCTGTCTCATAAATTTAATATCAAAAAATTCTTAACATATTTTCCTACTATACTTGTGTCTAAACATACCTTCAAATATTCATTAAAGCCCCATACGACCTGAAAACTCCCAGCTTCAAATGATTTCGTTTGTTGACGTAGCCGGTCAATTCGTACCCTGTTGTTGTTGGTGTCTATTCCTAAAATTCTTTATATGTTATGTATTCACTCTACATTTATTATCAATACGAATAATTTATAGAAATTAAAAAAATAAAGTTTTTCTAAAGGTAAAATAAGCTCTTGATTCATGAAAATGTTACTAAAGTCCTTAACACTTGTGTGGCAGGGATGGAGACCGGACCAGACTAATGAAAGCCGCATTGCCGTGAGTTTAGCTATTTGAATAATTATTATTTAAAGGCACTGGGATGATATATTATTTAAAATATTTAGCTAAAATGTTTGTAGGGATATTAGTTCACATCTAGACGTTATTGTGCTAGTATGGAAATTAACCAGGATTCGAATTGACCGGCCACCTAACATGGCTACGTCAACAAATGAAATCATTTGAAGCTGGGAGTTTTCAGGTCGTATGGGGCTTTAATGAATATTTGAGGTATGTTTAGACACAAGTATAGTAGGAAAATATGTTAAGAATTTTTTTATATTAGATTTATGAGACAGTAACTCAAGAATACAACGATATAAAGCCTCAACCATGCGCAGCTTTTTGTGCGCCGTAAATCGAAGGTTTTTATAAGGGGTGGCTCTGTAGCTCTCTGTAATGTCAAAATATTCTTTCAGAGAGCTACAGTTCTGCAGCTATATCTGATCATGTTCATGTCATTTTTTTTTTCTCTCTCTCTAAAAAAAAAAGTAAGCAATATCCGGAAATTTATTATCTGTTTACTTTCGGTTTTGTTTTTAGACAACGTCCTAGATAAATGTGTTCAACATGTGCTGGTCACGCCGGTGTTGTCAATAAAAAGGACATTACAGAGCCTACGTTCATTTTCATAAGCCCACACTTCGATGACGTAATTTGAAAAGTAAAAAATATTTTAAATTCAACTCCAATTTAATTTGATGCATCTATACTATAGGCCTAGGCCAATCACTAAATGGCGCCAAAATAAACACCGATGTATCGTCGACCGCCCTATTTTGGTGACTGAACAGAATCGGTGACCTTTTGTTTACGTGTTCGCGTTGTCGTTTCCGGTTGTAGATTGCGCCATCAATTTCGCCGTAGTGTTTGCAAACATACACAGAACACGTCTTCAACTTCCCCCCGAAAATTAACTACTAGAAGGAGAGTATGCAAACAATCAACACGAGCACCCCAAAAATAAGCCCATTTACTTATTACTTTTTCAAGCAAACCTTCAAATCAATATAAAGTATACCAAAAGTCTACAATTCTACACTATGTTATTTTATTCATTGACGTTTAGTTGCACATTCCTCCTGTATATACGTTTTTAAAAATCAGTTACAAACTTGTGGTAAACTTCTATCAACAAATGTTTTTTGTTACAAAAATATGTTCAATTACCATTAACTACTTTAAAGGTAGGTGTATTATTTATTTATTTAATCCAAGTGATTAATGAGAAAATCGCGGTTTATCACTAAGGACGGTCACCGAAACTGGTCAGTCAACTATACTTGATATGTTTCCGGTCAGATGGACCATCGGCCCGGCATTTTTCATGTCGCATGGTAACAAAGTAATATGCCTAATTTTAGTCTACGTAGAGTAAAGTATAAGTAGGCTTAAAGTACCAAATTTTGCATTGTAACGTTAAAAAAAATAGCAAAACTTTTTATTTAGATTTACCCGGAGTAACTTCATACATTTGCGCGGATACGGGATAGGCTAGACCTATCCTCACGGTTATATTGGATTTGGAAATATCGGATTAATCAAACGTGTAGGTGTCTAACAATCAAACAATCATGAAAATTCAAATTCTGCTTACCTTAGTATTTACTGTTTTCACCATTTTAATTCAAACAACGTCCTAAAAACACCAAGGGACTTCTAAAGTTAAGTTTGATATTTATATCGCTAAATCGATAACGACGGCTGCTTGTGCGCAAGGTTACAAATATTGAGTCATTTCCGGTAAACAGTATTATAGAAATCAAAGTACTGAAAGTATTTAAAGAATGCATTAAATAATATTACGGAAGGGGGGATACTTCTTAGTAAACTTGATGACGTAGAATTTAAATCGTCATGATCAAATTTGGGAAGTTTCTAGTATACCGGTCCCCAGAAGCACGCGACTGTACATGAACAGTTATTTCCCTTGCTAAGCGGAATGTAAACACGCCGCCATTTGCATTTCGCCTCGGATGCTGAGCAATGAAAATCGTGCGATAAAAATAAAAGCCCGACGGCGTTTGAGTATACTAAGCGGGGGCTTGAGGGCGGCAGCCCCTGACAAGTCAAATGTAGTTAAAATTGTCTTACCATCTATAAGCTGTTGTTTGCATTAATCAGATCGAGGGGTTGAAGAACTAGTCGTTGTTTGGCAATCAAGGGTTACGAAGTAAGGTTGGGTACGAGTATCGAGGGGGTCATATACAGATTTAATGAGTTCTAGAAATTTAAGGAATGAATCTTGGCAGTCTGTAAGATATTTTTTTCGGATGCAGTACTGACCAAAATAAGTATCGTACAGAGATTTAACTGTGCTGCTGACCGGTAATGACTTTTTTAATGCACGCCAAGTAGATTCTATAGTATTGGTGTGTGCCCCAAGTTTATAATTATAGTTGTACCGGGCTGTATCTTGATTTTTATTATTTCAAGCAAAGTTTCTCGTGTTCGATCTACCACTGTTGTAAACAAGCACCTTTTCGTCTCCCTTTCAGTGCCTCCAAAAACCCAGAAACACCGTCCACTTTCCGTCCCTTGTGAAATTTTCTTTTACCAAATTTCGTCAATTTCAAAAAAAAAAAAAATCCCACTCCTCCTATTTTTTCTGAATTCTTCTCTTAAATATGCATGCACTTCTCTGGAATAATTATACCAATCAACAACAGTTTGACTTGCAATTTCAAGTTCGTGTCTCACGAAACTTTTACTAGCTTTGTATACCCAGAAATATGTTATTAACAGAACTTTTTCCAGCGTTAATTTGTGCTTTTCAAACCAGCTACCAGTCCTGATGGAAATTTTGGTTAGAGCATCTCCATATAAATCCGTCGCTTGATTATGACGAATCCTTTAATCCAAATTTCCCGTTGCCACAGCTGCCACAGATTTTGCCGTCCAAATTTATCAAAACTGATAATCCTAGTGAATCAGCTCTCTTGCATCAGCACAAATTAAAAAAATTCACTTTTAGAGGCATTTTCATCGCAAATCAGCTGTTCAGTTTGTTTACATCAACACCAGTGACGTCGTATCATACACATATTCATGAGAATTACGTATACAAAGCGCACGTGACCCTTTTCCTCAACAACGGATTCCATTTATTTTGGAACAAAAAATGTACGTCTTCTTGTATTATTTTTCATTTCGGATTTCAAAAACTGATTTAAAAAACAGTTTTTTAAACTTCATTTTTAACAAGGAAATCGAATTTGGAGTTATTTTTGTGATTTTTTTTCCGTTTTAGCGATTTTACTGATCGCTAACGCGATCGTATATATATACTAAACCGCCTTTGGTGGCACACACTTTAGCGCCTTATTTTGGGGACCGGTATACTAGAAGTGTTCCCCGAATGACCAGTGATTCTCACTTCTAAATGCCGAGCGTTTGGCAAAGCAATCACTACCTATGTTTACGTCTTAGCTTTGACGTGGCCATGACATGACAACTCACAGTAGACCTCCCGGTTGCGAAGCGAACGCGCAATCAGTGAGCTACCGCGAAAAAGTGAACATAACAAACAGTGATCAATCTCATAACTCCTATAAGGAATACAAAATAAGGAATTGGACAAACACGAACCCCTGGATATACCAGAGGTGGGATCAGACAGCTGTTTCACTAACCAATCGTAGATAGTAAACCACAGGAACCGGTAAATTTGTAATAATAATAGTAACTTAAGGGTCTATACCAAACCATACCTCTACTAAAAAAAACCAACAAGGGATGGAGCGAGTTTTTACTCAAAACTTTCGATTCAAAATAACGCTGAAATTCTGCTTGTATCGCTACTCACCCCAAATCTTTCATCCAGTAATTTCAATATTTACTCCATTGATCCACCATACTCACCGACGCGTATCACCAACAGTACTTATATTTGGTAGTTTTTCGCGACCACTTTTTGCCTTATTCCCTAGTTTGTCCTGGTAGCCATGAACAATTTTATGTTTGAATATTGAAAAACAACTGATCTCTTGAAACATTGTCATGCAGTTATACCCTACATAAAATTAATATGTTTGCACGTACACGCACACGCACAATTTTATTTGATTAATGTAAAAGTAAACAAGCTTATCTTTTTAAAAAAAATTAGAGTGCAAGCGCCATATCTATTATCTATTATGCAAGTAGAGGTTGTATGAAATGTTTAATTAATGTTAAAATTTCTATTATAGTAATTTAAATCACTTAAAATGTATATATATTTTTAAAGACCTTTATTTTCCGCAAGTAATGTTTGGGAATTTTATCGGTTGGTTTGCGTTGCATACGTGATAGAAAGATAATATTTGCATAGTATAAGGAGGCGGGATAGTACATATAATACGCAACTTCCGAGATATCAGCTCTTCTGTGATGGAGGTACGGTAAGTGTTGTGTTGAACGCTTGGGTGGGTACAAGGTGTATACATATACTATAGACTAGCTATGTAAATACGGATAAAAGTCATGAAAGTGTAAAGGTTGCTTATATCAGTCGTTGGTATACATTAAACTGACCATATCAAGAATAATATTTGTTTGAATTAGGCCATTAGATTAAATATGAAATCATTTTTTATTTCCTCTGCACGAGTGATATTTTAATCAAAGAAAAATGGTGATTATCGATTTTTGTTTGAGATAATTTATTATCAAATACTAATAAACTTCCTAATATTGTGTGTCCCTGCAGATTGGGTGGTTGCATGATGTCTGATAATCGGCCTTAAGGCAATATATGAAGGCAGCGATAAGCATTTGTACCCATCGCGTGTGGACGATAGTATATTTTGCGTCCCACTGTGCGTAAGAGTTCCACAAAGGGAGAGAACTATTGGGCAACTCGGAAATTGCGTATTGCATTGTAATACATTAATTACCCAAATACATGTACCTCACAAATAATGAACTTAAACACAATTACAGTGAATACGGACACGTGTGACTATAAACACAAGGGGGAGAAGTGCGTGTGTGAGGGAAGGGGGCTACATGTTGCTGCATGATGTACGTGTCTAGAGATCGATGTATAAATTTTGATTAATTACATCATTTCATAGCAGTCGGTTGTTTTAATGACTCGAGAAAATCTCGTAAAGTAAATCTCCACATAGAGTCTACGTGCATACGATTTAGGAAATTTACTTTTTCTTTTTTTTAAATCCGCTACTAAACATCAGAAATTTAATCGAAGTCATGTTTTGGTACTAGGGCGTTCACTTGCAACATTCTAAAAGATAATCTTTAAATCAGACAGATATTTTGTATCAGAAATGAGTCGTCTTTAGCAGTCACTATTTTGTATACAAGAGTTGCCCAAGTGATGCATAATTTTCGTAACCTCTTTTTCTGAAGAGTTCCAAAATTTTCTAGTTCCGATATCCCGTATTATTAGTTGTAAATAAATCTTATTAATTGTTTAATTGCTTTTGTTAGTAAATTATGCTGCTTTAATGGTAATTCTGACCAACAACAGCATGTACATGTATATTCAAAATCACAAGCTAAGGAAATAATCACAATGACTGAATTTTTTTCCCACAGTAAAATTAATTTTAAATTTAACTCAACCGAGAGAAGAGTTCTAAAAAGCTAGACGTAAATCGTAACAGTAATTATAAGTGCTACGACTACGACAGGTTACGTGAAACGCTCGTGGACGTACACGTCAAAGTGATCGTAAACGTAATTGTATACGTTTATGATCAACGATCGGTTAGTGAAACGGCCACCAGATGCTTAGGGAGAGAGGCATCCTCTGTCGAACGGCCACACCCGTCGTAAGCCATATATCTTGATCAGAGTCAAAATCAGTGTATAAAGAACGGCCTAACAATTAACACATCAGACAGCAATTTACCCAATGACGGGTTGTATTGGCAAATTAGATCATTATATCGACCATAGAATTTGCAAAATGTTGACTTCAAACAAGACAGTAAAACCTCTGTAACATCAACTTGTTTGTCAGTAGCCTGTCTTGATTTATAAACTGATCATAAGCAGAACAAGCTTTTTTGTGTTGAATTAGTTGGGAGACATAAACACCATATGCAGATGATAATGGAATATTGCTGTGTAATTTTCTTTACTTGATAAATAACATAATGTCATTGCCGATCTATCTATACTGCTGGGAACCTCGATGCATATTTTAGGTTCAAACACTATTTACGTCGGTTTCACAGATCTGTTTAAAAAAAAGGGGGGGGGGGTCGAAATATGTTCTAACAGTGTTGCGATCAGACGGTTTCTATTGGGTGGCCATATAACTCAGTTGGTAGAGCATCCGACAGATATTTAAGGGGCCCGGGTTCGAATCCTGGTCTGATCCGTCGGTTACAGAAGTAATAAATGATAGGTCTACGTTGTTTGAATGATTAACAATCTGTGAGGATACGTCTCAGATTCCCTGTTGGGCTATGATGAGAAGGAGGAGGGCGCCGTAGACGCAATGTCTGTAATGATTTCCACTTAATATACATGCAATTTTATTTAATCAATAACCAAAGAAAGTGTGTATGTTGCCACCTTTTTAAAAAGGTCAGACAAACAAAAGTATCTGTCAATGAAAATCGCACAATTTTATTAAACTTTGAAATCTCTAAGTAAAATTGTAAGAGGGTTTCTGGCCCTCATTTGGCCCCAGGACGAAAATAAAAAGTCCGAAAATTTATTGCTCATCTACAGGACACTACCAATCATGTCCTTAAATATGATTTGACTAATGTATAAATTGTAAGTGGAGCTCTGGAAACAGGGGTTTTAAAACAAATTCTTTTAGGAAAAAAAATCTCTTTTTCGTCCCCAGTTAGCCCCCAGGGTGAAAATAAAAGTTCCGAAACCTTATAGTATTTACATTTACGTATGTACAAGACACTACCAATCATCTTTCAAAAGATGTTCGGCTAGCGCTAGTGCGTAAAATGTATAATAATAAAATAAAAAATCAATATATGCACCTAGGGGTGCATAAGCCGAGTTGTATGGGATACATTGTAAAGTCAGAAATGATGTGTCATATATATAATTGTGAAGAACTAATTCCAGTTTTAAACATTTCAAGTTACTGTCCAGAAACCATATTTGTCTGAAGTTTTCAATCTATTTTTGGTCACTGTGACCTTGACCTTTGACCTTTTTTCTGCAAAATCAATAGGGGCCTTGCTTTGCTGGTATCCAACAATATAACCAAGTTTCATTTGATTCAAATTAAAAAATTTCAAGTTATTCTCCGGAAACTAATTTTTTTTTTTGAATTTTAAATCTATTTTCGGTCATTGTGACCTTCACCTTTGACCCATTTTCTCCAAAATCAATAGGGGTCTTCTTTACCTGGTACATAACAACATCTTTAAGTATCATTTGATTCGGATTTAAACATTCTGAGTTATCATCCGGAAACCAAATTTTTCTGAAATTTTCATTCTATATCGGTCACTGTGATCTTGACCTTTGACATTTTTTCTCCAAAATCAATAGGGGTTTTCCTTATCTAGTACCCAACAATATATCAAAGTTTCATTTGATTAGATTGTAAACTTTTCGAGTTATCATCCGGAAACCAATTGTTGACGCCCAACCGCCCGCCCGCGCGCCCGCCCGTATCACCAAACCAATAGCCGAGTTCAACTTCGTTGCAACTCGGCTAAAAATTCATGTGATGAAGAAATAAAATTGTTGGGCTTTACAATTGATTTTAAACTTTCTTTCAACACACATATTACCAATATTTGTAAAAAGGCAGCAAGGCAATTAAATGTTCTTAAACGAATAGGCAAACATCTTTGCAAATTAGGTAAATTAACCATATATCATTCATTTATTATGTCAAATTTTAGTTATTGCCCGTTGACATGGCACTTCTGCACTGAACAAAACACCCGAAAATTTGAAAAGATTCAGGAAAGAGCTCTTAGGTTGATCTATGGTGACTATAAAAGTACTTACAAAAACCTATTAAAACAATCTAAATTTCCTTCACTAAAAACCAGAAGAATGCGAACAATAGCTTTAGAAACTTTTAAAATTATCAACAAAATGTCCCCACTTTTTTTTTTTTTTTTTTTTTTTTTTTACAAGATCTAGTTGTTATAAAAAAAACATTCATACAATTTTAGATATACAAATACAGCGGAAGTATCATAGGCGTAGCTTGGGTTCGAATATTACCGAGGCAGGGGGTCTGGGGGCGCAGCCCCCCAGAAGCTATCGACATTTTAACAACGTAAAAGGTGTGTTTTTTTTTTTACCGAGACAGCTGCCTCGGTTGCCTCAATGGAAGCTACGCCACTGAGTACCAAGACCTGGAACAACCAGGTATGGGATTAAATCTTTTAGATATGAGGCAGCAAAGCTCTGGAACTCTTTGCCAAACGAAGCAAGAAATATTACATCATATAATCTATTCTCAAATTATATTCAAAATTGGTGTGGGAAATTAAATTGTAAATGCAGCTCATGCAGATTCCAGCCTCTCCTGCCTAAATCTTAAAGTTTTGATCTAACTTCTAACTATGCTTCTAAGCTTACATGTACAAATTTAACTGTATTATTTTTACTCCGCTCTGTCTCTTAGGTATGCATATTTATTTAGTCTATGAATATATCCATATTTTTATGTTTGTGTTGCAAACTGTTTTCAGTGCTGCATGAGCATCTTAATATAGCTAGTCCCTGTGTATATATATGCATGACTTGTGATGTCTGTATACATGTATGCGTCCTGTTTTATTTCAAATTTCTGTTTTTATGTCTATGCATACAATTATATATCATTAGTGCTTTGTGGGTTTTTTTAATGCTATATAGTCGGTTAAAGAGCTCTTAGCTCATGTTTATTGTTACCTGTATATAGTTCCGACTTTAAATAAAAATTACTTACTTTTATACCTGAACTTTCTATATAAAGTGCAAGAATATGACAAAAAATAATGATCATTGTCAAAAACGTACAGGATCTGTCCTTGATTTCAATGATGTTAAGTCAAGGTCATTTAGCATCCTTCAAGTGAAGCGATAAAACTTCGGATGTTTTTTAGCTCATTTTTTTTTTTTTTTTTTTTTTACATAGGGGTCCTTTATGATGGAACCATACTCCACTTTGTATGTGACGAATGCTACATGCATGTAGGTGTCTGCATTCCTGTGGGCAGATTTGTAAATTTCGCCGCATTAATAGCTTCGAACTTGTTTTCTTTGTAAGCTCCTGAGCTTTTGAGCACAAGTGTACACTATGCTACAACTAAATATTTACTGGTTCAATACTAATCCCATTGGTGCAAACATATTACACATCTATTACTGAACCATATCCAGTTGGAAAAAAAATGTGTCAATTCAAATTTTGAAAGGGTTTTGCAGTGACTATATTTTGTGGCGGAAGGATTGATTAATAAAAAAGTTCTAAATCTGCGAGATATTACAGTTTCTGTTAACGTAGTTCCACACTCCTGTGACGTCATAAGATTTTGCAAAGTCATTGATTTAATGACTGGAACATAAATTTTGTTGGAGACTTTTTCAATAGTTATTTTTAAAAAAATTTGTTAGCCATGAAATATTTCAAAAATCTTAGTTATGTTTGAATAGTCAATGATATGTTTCAAAATATTGAATCCAAGGACAATAACTCTGTTTTCATTAAATTATTTATTAAGTCCATTATGTGATAGATTTCCTTTATTTTTCACAAACATTTTACCAAGGTGATAAGGAATCATTAGCTGTGTCTTTTCATGAAATTACATAAAATTTTAATTCGTGGGTGATTTTGAATAGCTCAGCTGTATGGTGCCAGACTTCGTTTTTTGATGGGGGTATACATACTCTAGAAGCTATAAATTTGAAATTATTAAGGAAAGGTATGAATTTTTTTTCATAAGTAACTGTAACAGATGTACATCTACTGATATAAAGAGAAAAAATGATATGTAAACCATGCTATAAGGAAATTGTGTCCACATTTGTTCGTTTTTAACATTTTGGAGAATAACGCTAATTCAATAATTTTGCACTTATTATTCTATAACTTGATGGACATATTGAAAATGACATGTGTTTTAGTTATTGACATGTTTCCTGATAAATAAATGCAATTAAACAGATTTCATGTTGTTTTTATATTAAAATAACGACAAATAACTGTTTCCAATGAATTTCATAAAAATCTACATAGGGGTACACGACTTCAGTAGCGTCTGTAATGAAAATTGATATGGAAATCCTCACCTAATTTGCCTTTTTCATTACTCTGAATATTAATTCATTGATTCCAAACAAAAAAATGCTACCTAAACCCCAAAAATCCAGGACTAAGGACCCACCTTTAAAAGTAGTTGAGACTTGGAACTAGTTCAAATGTTGTAATTCATTTATTTGGTTGATATATTTTTCCAAACAGAACATCGATTCTTCAAAAAGTTTAAATCAATTTACCTGAAATTTTGTCTAAAAATTCAGTATATATATTTTATTCCGGAATTATCACATCGATTCGACTAGGTTTATATATTTGTATTTTACGAAAAAGCTTTCACCAGGTGGCGCAACTGTACTTCCTCTTTTCCACATCATCACAGACTTTCCAACATGGTAAGATTGTAGTGTTCGTTTTCGATTTTAAAAATAAATGAGTGAAGGTATTAAGTAGTCTCAAATTTCTAACAAAAACTACGTTTTACGTTTAGTTAATTATAGCATTCGTGGTTTTTAGTAACAGAAAATGGTCCAGTTTTAGGGTTCCATATTTTAAGTTTAACAAAAAAAAAGGGAATGTTCAACGTTCTGTTGTTTTATATGGATATGTTATGAGTTAGAGGAGCTACAGTGCCACTCATAGTAAAAACTGTATATTTATTGCGCACGAAAAGCTGCGCTCGGTTCTAGGTTTATTTCTCCAACTTCTTACACAATCTACCCAAAAGCACGAAATGAAAAAATTCCTCAGACATTTATCAACTACTCTTGTCCCTTCACTAACCTTACAAATGTTTACGAGATCTCACTTACAAGTAAACATGGCTGTCGATAGGCGAAGATTTCGAACGTATGACTTTCCGAGACTGATCAGAGCCATTTAAAACATTTGTAAGGTTTGTAAAGGGACGAGAGTAGTTGATAAATGTCTGAGGAATTTTTTCATTTCGTGCTTTTGGGTAGATTGTGTAAGAAGTTGGAGAAATAAACCTAGAACCGAGCGCAGCTTTTCGTGCGCAATAAATATACAGTTTTTACTATGAGTGGCACTGTAGCTCTCCGGTCTGTCAACATAATTTTTTTCGGAGATCTACAGTTCTGCAGCTAGAGTTAGAGATACTTTTTTGATGTTTTTACGAGAGTGTTGCACTTATGAAAATATTAAAATTCTGTTTCGAGATTAAAAAGAAAAAAGAGGGTCCACATCATCCACATTCATTGTGACATTGAACAGTGTTGAAGGCATTCAATGTTCTGTTTATTACATTTACAAATTTGTTGTTGCTTTCATTACAGAGGATATGCAAAATACAGTTCTAATGCTGTTTGTCACTGATAAACTAGATATTTATAACAGTATAACTTTCATTTTCATAGCTGAGATAGCACCTGTTCTGTAAAATATAACGAGTTTACATTACACTTCACCATTTTCAATATTAATATGTCAAGCTGCTGCTTGGTTTTTTTTGTTGTTGTTTATTTTGTTTTGTTTATGAAAATGCTCTGATGTACATTTCAAATTACACTTTTATTAATTGAATAGGTAATTAATGAGTACCGTTGAGTGGATGTATTTTAAGATTGATATTGCTGTTGTAATAGTTTTAAGATCTGAAAAATGATTTGGTAAATATATTTGAAAGTGTACTTTTATCCTGTTCTATATGTTGCCCCATATGCAGGTAATGTGAATGATACAAAACTTTCGAAAAATGTTTTATGGTGTTGGATAATTTACAGGTAAGTTACAAAGGATGCTGAAAGCTCCCCCCCCCCCCCCCCCCCCCCTTAAAAAAAAAGGAGATAGCTTACGTAATTGGTGTGAAGTCGTTTATTATTAATTGCTATTTGTTTCAGTACAAATGTCTACATATTTGCTTATGTCAAGAAGGAGGTTGTTCATAAAATGCTTCGAAAAGTACCTTTGATCATGAGATATTACGTGATTTTGTCAATTTATATCTTTTGTGTTAGTATTATAGCAATCAGACCAGTTTGATTGTTGCTAAACTAAATCTAGCTTAGTTGGTAAAGCCACTGACCACAGGCATCTGAATTGTAAATAAGTATTAATAATTGATATTGTTTCACCATTTAGTAAACAAAAACATATATCATATTATGTGTTCATTTATAAATATAATGAATTTCAAAATACCCTATTACGTATACATCTGAGCGTATTGAATAGAGTATAATTTTAAATATTGTGGTCTCTCCTTTTTCAGCCAGCACCAGCAAGTTCAACATCAGTAGGAGCAGGGCGCAGCCCCTCATCCAAGTCAGTCAGTCCTCGATCTGGCGGAGGGTCAACAGTTAGACAGAGGTGAGGTTTATCGGATTTTAAATTTATTTCCCATAGGTTTGCATTGACGCAATGGTGTTATAAACGTGCTTTGTGATGTAAATTTTTTTCTTTACTTGGGAATGTTTTTACTCGGTACGCACGAAAATGCAGGACATTATTTTAAAATGTATAATTGTATGCTTTTTATGTGAAGCAATTTAGAGATTTTAAATACCGGTAGATTAGGTTTGCTATATAAATTTTGATATTGTTGTATTGTATAAATGTAGGTACACATGAAAACACAAACGAAACATGTATGATTTTCTTATTTGAAATAGGAAAACACCTTCTTCATCTGGTGGTGCCAAGAAAGCCGTTGCTGGTGGTGGCAGTGGGGCTGGAATGTGGAGATTTTACACAGAAGACTCACCGGGAATTAAAGTGTATGGATTTTAATGTTTCGGTCTTTGGCAATTTTGAATTCAGAAGGGCCTGAAGATGCTCATTTTGTTTCAAATATTACTTAGCTAACTTTTATATAAATTTATATATAGCATCTATAGAGTAAGAACATTATTTTTAAGCTCATCTTAGCTGAAAGTTCAAGTGAGGTTTTCTGATAAACTTTTGTCTGTCCGTCCATGCAGTACACTAATTTGTAGCACTTTCAATTTGGGGAGACATTTGTTTTTAACAAAAACAAATTATATTTCAACTTCAAGTTTGTTTACATCAGGGGCCCCAGGAATAGGCATCGTTGCTAGCCATGCTTACTGAGTCCAGAAGTATGTACATTGTCCCGTGGAGATCCGGGTTATAATAGGTCCTCAGTACCCCTTGCTTATCGTAAAAGGTGACTAGATAGGACGGTCCTTCAGATGAGACCATAAAAACCAAGGTCCTGTGTCACAGCAGGTATGGCACGATAAAGACCCCTCCCTGCTTAACGGCTGTATGTACTGTGCATGGGTCGTAATTTTGCAGCACTTCACTAGCAATGGTGACAATTCCGTATGAGTGATAGATTATTGAGTGGAGCATTATACAATATACAATCAACCAACCCTACCTCAAACTATGGCTGTATGATCACCGAAACTCTAGATTTTCATGAATATTTATGAAATTACACATTCATTTATTGACCAATCACTGTCATGATAACGGATTTCTATATTTTAATGGCTGCACTTACAGGCAAAATGTGTAGAATTTGTTTACAAATAATAAATGCCAAAAAGCTTAAGTAGTTCCACCCTCCTGTGACATAAGATTTTGTGAAATCAGTAATTTAACTTAAAAATATTAATCAGTGACATATAGGTCCTTTGGGCCGGGTGTAAAAAACTACGTTTATTGTAAAATTTCTTGTATAACTGTATCATTACACATGTGACTATAATAAACAACTTACTTATTTAGATTTATACATGATAGGAACACAAATTTTGTTAGATCTTTTCCAATAATTATGGTAAAAAATCTTTTTAAACAAGTCTTAAAGTTCTATATGAATAATCAGTGATGATGAATCCAAGGGCAATAACTCTGTTTTCATTGAATTCTTCATTAAGTCCATTATGTGATAGATTTCCTTTATTTTTCAGACAGTTTTTGTGAAATTTTAATAATGCTGTTTAGCCTGTTTAAGGAAAACCGCTATTTTATATGATTCTGTGTCTCACATCTTAAAAAAAAAAAAAAAAAGTACAATGACCTATATATGTTTTATTTGATTTTTTTTTTTTCAACTTTAGCTCTAATGTTTTGAAATAAATACACTTTCTATGCTTTTATTTGATAATGATGTCTTTATGGAGTTACGTTAGATGAAATCTGCATTAACAACAGAGGCTACGCTTGCAAATTCTGTATCAGTAAACTTATTTTGATTGGCTATTGTGACAGTTTTTCTCAATTGACAATGCTTGGATTGTTCTGCTATGAGCCACGTGATGATCTCTGAGAGGTTTTTTTTTTTTTTTTTTCATCCAAAAAAATTATGGAAGCTCCCCGATTGGTTGATATATGAACATAAATATTCATAACGTCAAGGGCTTTCTTAATCATAAAACTATGGCTATGACTTACTGTGAATGTAGACAATTGGCATGGTAATAATGATAGTGGTAGGGTGGGGTCACAAATCATCTCTAACCTTGTGTCCTTGACCTTCTCCAATATAGCAAGGTCATTTTAGAATAGTCTTGTAGGTAATGAGGCATCCTATGTTGTGTGAATTCAGTTAGTTATGTTGTGACTTTGAAAGACTTCTTTAATTTTGCTCATACTCTATAAAAATAAATACATAAATTTAGGAAAGTATGAAAATTGTGAATTTAGCAACCTCAGAGTTCAGGGTACATCCAAAATAATGATATAGTGTTATGTAACATATATTTATTACAATGTTTATATATATATATATTATTATTATTATTATATAAGTTTATTTAGAACAGAGATCAAATTGTCAACTTGTCTTTACAAAAAAGTCTTTTATAGTAGGCATCCTTGAGAAAAACAAGGGTATACAAAATATTCTCATCCTTTGGTTAAAGTATCATATTCATACAGCTTGTGTACAGAGAAAAATATGAGTGTGCATTTTGCAATATCATTTTTAAAGTTGTTCTATGAAACACAAAAAATTATTTCTTATAAAAATGGTGATACTGAAAAATTTGATCCCTTTGGAACAGATGGAACAAAAAAATTTCATAACTCTTTTTTGTCCTCGCCCCAACCATCCTCCTTGACTTTGCTTCTTAAAGAGTCTGAAAATTTGGGGTCATTATAAATGGAATGCTATTACATCTCTAAGTCTAGCAACTGTAGGCATTTTGCTAAACTGTCTGGGGGAAAATCCTGTGTCTGTTATAGATTAGTTTGTTATTGTGTAATTTCAGGGGACCAGTACCAATACTAGTGATGAGTTTGATATTCATTGTCTGTTATGAATTAATTTGTTTTTGTGTAATTTCAGGGGACCAGTACCAGTTCTAGTGATGAGTTTGATATTCATTGCCTGTTATGGATTAATTTGTTTTTGTGTAATTTCAGGGGACCAGTACCAGTTCTAGTGATGAGTTTGATATTCATTGCCTGTTATGGATTAATTTATTTTTGTGTAATTTCAGGGGACCAGTACCAGTTCTAGTGATGAGTTTGATATTCATTGCCTCAGTATTCATGTTACACATATGGGGAAAATACACAAGAGGATAAAGAGACTGCAAGAACTGTGGATATTATTCAACTTAGATACATTTCCAGTGAGTTGAATCAAAACTCATAGACTGCATAAAGATAAAACGAGGATTACAAGTCCTGCATAGGTTTCCTTATACATGTTTTATTAAAAGATATTTCTTTTGTACATTGTTTAAGATGCAGCATTTACAGTTATTATCATGATAAATACATTCATTGTTTTAAGTTATTTTTCAGTCAGTTTGTGCAAGAGAAGTTGGAAAGAAAGAATGAGAGATAAATATTTGGAAAATAAAAATTTTATAATTCTTAAATCTTGAGGGAGTTTCTTTGTTAATCTGTGTTTCATTCCTACACATGATTTTTATTCGCTTATCATTGAAGGGACGTATTATGCTATGTTGTTCATCTTTCCATTAGCTTCCTTGTGTTTGGCTGATAACTTCAATACTATAGAGCCAAGAATCATCAAAATTTGTCAACTGATGCATCTCGGGTTGTGTCATTGTGAACCCTGAATGGATCATACTGGACAATTATTTGGCTTAGAATCATCAAACTTGATCAGTTAATGCATGCATGTGTGGTACACATCGACCTTTAATTGCAATGATATGGCCATAATCCTTTTTTTCCCTTTTGAGTCCCAGAATCAACAAACTTTGTCAATTGGGCCTTGGATCATAATCTCTCCACCCCACCCCCACCCTTATCACCCTTTTATTTTGATCTGGGATAGGTTTTTTTCTCTTGTTTTGTAAATATGCATTAAAGATAATCCAGAAATGTTATTTTTCATCTCTGTCAAATATTAGTAAAAGTCATGTTATCAGGTGAGGCAGATGTCTTCTCTTCTTGCATGTTTAATCACAGACAAAACGATTTTTACTAAACCAAAAAAATTGCATTTTTGGATGATATTTAATGCATATTTACAAATCATAAGTAAAAAATGAGTGTCTATCCCAGACTAGGAAAATAAGTTTTTGGGGTGGATGGGTGGGGGTGATCATGATCTTTACCCCAAGTGCCTGTGATGGGTGTATCTGTAGAGAAATGCAGCTCTACAACATAGATTTTTTAAACAAGAGGCCCATGGGCCACATCACTCACCTGAGTCACCTTGGCCCATATCTGAAGACTTTCCATATATATTTGCATGTAAAACCTTAGTCCCTATTATGGCCCAAACTACCCTTTGCAAACTTGAATCTACACTATGTCAGAAAGCTTTCATGTAAATGTCAACTTCTTAGGCCCAATGGTTCTTGAGAAGAAGATTTTAAAAGCTTTTCCCTATATTTGTATGTAAAACTTTGACCCCCCCCCACTTGTGGCCACATCCTACCCCCTGGGGGCCATGATTTGAACAAACTTGAATCTGCACTATGTCAGAAAGTTTTCTTGTAAATATCAGCTTTTCTGACTCGGTGGTTATTGAGAAAAAGATTTTTCCTATATATTTGTATGTAAAACTTTGATCCCCCTTGTGGCCCCATCCTACCCCGGGGGCCATGATTTCAACAAACTTGAATCTGCACCATGTCAGAAAGTTTTCATGTAAAAATCGGCTTTTCTGGCTCAGTGGTTCTTGAGAAGATTTTTAAAGATTTTTCCTATATATTTGTATGTAAAACTTTGATCCCCTATTGTGGCCCCATCCGACCCCGGGGCCCATGATTTGAACAAACTTGAATCTGCATTATGTCGGGAAGCTTTCATGTAAATCTCAGCTTTTCTGGCTTAGTGGTTCTTGAGAAGAAGATTTTTTAAGTTTTTCCCTATATATTTGTGTGCAAAACTTTGATCCCCCCTTGGGGCCCCATCCTATCCCCGGGGGCCATGATTTGAATAAACTTGAATCTGCACTATGTCAGAAAGTTTTCATGTAAAAATCAGCTTTTCTGACTCGGTGGTTCTTGAGAAGAAGATTTTTAAAGATTTTTCCTATATATTTGTATGTAAAACTTTGATCCCCTATTGTGGCCCCATCCAACCCCCGGGGCCCATGATTTGAACAAACTTAAATCTGCATTATGTCAGGAAGCTTTCCTGTAAATCTCAGCTTTTCTGGCTTAGTGGTTCTTGAGAAGAAGATTTTTAAAGAATTTGCCTATATATTTCAATATAAAACTTTGACCCCCTATTGTGGCCCCACCCTTACCACGGGGGTCATGATTTGAACAATTTAGAAACTAC